>NC_044195.1:7081712-7358185 GCF_900880675.1 Sparus aurata | reverse complement strand
CCTCCTCCTCCTCCTCCAGTCTCTCTTCCATGCTAACTCTCTCCAGAAGACTCATCAGAGCGCTCTGCAGGTCCAGCAGAAAGCAGAGGTACATCCATCCTTTCTACTACTTTTACTGCTGTCATTATTGCCTCTAGTAGATTGTAGCACACTCGTAGGACTTATTTCAAACTGGTAATAGTCATTCATCTGTATATCTCATCTTATCCTGCAGGCTATTCATCATGACCCTGTATAACTCTCCACCTCTGTCTAATTCTGTCCGTCCACCTCCTCCTCTCTTCCAGATGGTGCTGCAGGCGGGTCACTATGATCCAGAGGCGATCCGGAGCTGTGCTGAGAAAGTGGCTGTTCACTGGCAGCAGCTGATGCTGAAGATGGAGGACCGCCTCAAGCTGGTCAACGCCTCCGTGGCCTTCTACAAGACGTCTGAACAGGTACGACTCAAACTCACTCAGAGGTCGAGTTTAATCTAAGCTTGGACCAGAGATGTTGTAAAGGCGTCACCAACTCTTTGTGCCGTGTCCAGGTGTGCAGTGTGTTAGAGAGCCTGGAGCAGGAGTACCGTCGGGATGAAGACTGGTGTGGCAGTCATGATAAACTGGGAATGTCGGCCGACAGCGACCACCTTCTACCTCTGATCAGCAAACACCTGGAGCAGAAAGAAGCCTTCCTCAAGGTGATTCACCGCTCAGTGTCTCACACCAAAGTACACACAAACACAAAATCACAAGACAGTGAGTTAAACATCTAATCCAAAAAATGACTTTTTTTTGCTTGAAAAGAAGCAGAATAAAGTGTAGGAGAATAGAAAAATAGAAAAATCGATTTATTTGGCATCTATACATGAATCTGGGGTAGTGCCAGAGTAAACTAGTCACCATTACTGTTTGATTTTTACTAATGTAGCTGGTCTGTAATGATAACATGCAGCTCTTGACTGATGATGCTAACTACCTAGTATATTTCTGTTGCTAGATTACGCATAACTTGGCGGATGGTCAAGCTTTTTTTTTGTTTTTTTAAACATATTTCTCCATTATCTGCTCTGGCTACATTCTGTGACCAATGTCTAACATGTAAAACATGAGTAATGACCATCACTGCACACTGCACAGAAGCCAGCAGCAGAACCAGAGTCACTGTGACACAACTTGGCCGCTGATTCGTTCCAAAACACCAAACATGATGAAGGTTTTCACACCGTTTTAGATGAGATGGTGACATAACGATCAGATGAGATGAGAGAGAACCATCATCAGAGCCATCGTTTGGACAGCTGTTCTCTAGAGATGTGACCAAAAAGTTCAGTTGATTTGAAGCTGATTGGCTCTCAGTCGCTTTTTTATAAAATCTACAAATGTTTGGACGATGTTTCACATCTTGAATAAACAAAACCAAACATAGTGACGTTCTTGGGTGTTGGCAGAGTGTGTCTGAACGGTGTCAGTATGTTAGTTAAAGGACCATGTCCCTGTTCTCCAGGCGTGCACTCTGGCCCGGAGGAACGCTGAGGTGTTTCTGAAGTACATCCACAGGAACAACGTGAGCATGCCTGGAGCCACCAGTCACGCCAGAGGGCCCGAACAACAAGTGAAAGGTCAGTGCTGCAGAGAGAACTACTCCTGATTATACACAAAGACAGATACACAGTGCATGATTGACCTGGAAAACATATATCATGAAGCTCAGATATTGATGTAGATGCTCATTGTCTTACTATTTTAACTGAAAAGAGATAATGTGGTCCAACAACACACACAACACACGCTTACGCAAATAGCAAAGAAGTCCAAATGATTTGGCGTCATTTGCCTGAACTGTCGTAGATGATGTATGTATTATGTTATAATGCACTTAACGTAAGTATGCAGTGGAGTTTGAGCCTCATCAGTGAGCAGGGAACACTTTGGGACATGAGGAGTGTGTATTTAATGTGCTCACTGTGTGCTTTTGTGTGCAGCCATTCTGAATGAGCTGCTGCAGAGAGAGAACAGAGTCCTTCACTTCTGGACGTTAAAGAAACGAAGGCTGGACCAGTGTCAGCAGTATGTGGTGTTTGAACGCAGCGCCAAACAGGTCAGTGTGTGTGTGTGTGTGTGTGTGTGTGTGTGTGCATTAGTGAAAAAGAGAAGGTTTTGGCTGGAGTTTTGCTTTGGGGAAATGTGCAGCACTAAAGGGACATCTGGTTTATTTTATCATGGAGAGTGTATGAAGTCAAATGTACAGAGGGCTGAGGATCAACTTTGTCTGTTTGCGTGTGTGTGCGCGCGCGTGTGTGTGTTTGTGTGTGTGTGTGCAGGCCCTGGACTGGATCCAAGAGACAGGTGAAGTTTACCTGGCCACACACACATCACCTGGTGACAGCAGCGAGGAAACACAGGAGCTCCTCAATGACCACCATCACTTCAGACTCAGTGCCAAGGTACAGTGTGTGTGTGTGTGTGTGTGTGTGTGTGTGTGTGTGTATTTTCTGATTTTGAGGTAATTCCTATATCCTCAATCAGACTGTTTGCCAGAATCAAGAATTCTGATTCTGGCAATCAAACAGCCTCAGAGGATCTGTTGGGAACATCAAGCCAGCAGAGTAGCAACATGCAAAAACTGTATCTCCTGGAACAAGCTTGTTCGCATTAACACTCTTGTGAACTTATGATTTATATCGTAACGCACTCTAAATGAGACGTGAGAGTTCTATCAGCACGCTTGTATGAAGTTAGTGTGTCTAAATCAAAATGAAACGACAACAACTCAGAGGCAGAGATTAGTAGGGCTGGGTATCACCAGGTACCTCGCGATACGATACTATCACGATATTTTGCCCACGATAACGATAATATCACGATACAGCGATTCTGCGATAATCGATATATTGCGAGAAATTTCATCCACGATACATCACGATATCTGTGTCACTGAAGAAATTCAGAATTTATTGACTGCACTGAATCCATTTCACAGGAATTACAAAACATTGTCAATCAATTTCACAATTGTCAATTGGCAATGACAGCCAAGTAAACAAAGAGTATATTGCACAGTGTCTCTTCTTAACACACACACTGACTACACCTATCATTAAATATCTATATGTGTGGGTTTCGGAGCTGCTTAAACCATTTTTTTACATTTTATTTGGTTGTATACCTTTGTTTGAATAAAGATAAAGCTGTCCTCCGAAGAGGAGTGGTGGTAGTGGGCCCAAAAATAAAATAAAAATTTTTTTTTTTTTTTTTTTTTTACATTTTTAAATATCGATATTTGGCACCAGTGTATCGATAACGTACCTCAAGACGAAATATCGCGATATATCGTAGTATCGATATTTTGGCACACCCCTAGAGATCAGTGTCGATCAGGACATGGGTGCCTGTCCTCATTAGAATGCTTAAAACAGTGTACTTATTAATACAATACTAATCCTACATGACTGACTAATCACACTGACAGTTTATTTGGCGTGTGTATGACATGAAAAGGAGCTGACAGGAGGTATCACATGTACAACACTCCCAAAATATTTCATTCAGCCACAACACAATAGCGTGTAAGCCATTAGGTACCAGAGCCAGAAGCTAACGTCTACTTTTAAAACAGGAGATTATATTTTAAACTTGAGGAGCCAATAACGTGTTCACAGTCATTATGTGAACTTGAAGACAAACTGTAAAGATAGAAATGCAAATTCTAAGTACAAAACGTATACAGAGTGTCGCGTTGGAGACGGAGCATCAGCGACTCGTCCAGCCGAGCGGTATATAACCTGTGTGTGTGTGTGTGTGTGTGGCCTCGCCGCAGCAAACCAAGGAGAAGGTGAAGCTGCTGATCCAGCTGGCGGACAACCTGGTGGAGAAAGGCCACGCCCACGTGTCGGAGCTGAAGCGCTGGGTCAGCACGGTGGACCGCAGGTACCGAGACTTCTCACTGCGCATGGGCAAATACAAGGAGAGCCTGGAGAGGAGCCTGGGGGTCAGCTCTGAGGTGAGCACACACACACACACACACACACTCTGTTTTCACACATTGGATGATCATCGCTCTCAAGTTTTGTACACTGACTTTCACATTATGGACTATGCTGACGTTCGCGCAGGACAACAAAGACCTGGAGCTGGACATCATCCCCGCCAGCCTGACGGACGACCCCGAGGTCAAACTGCGTGACCCCAACCACGAGGTCAACGAGGAGAAGAGGAAGTCCGCCAGGAAGAAAGAGTGAGTACAGGACTGAAGGCAGGAGGGGAGGGAGAGAGGACGCGTCTGCACACATAGCTGTCTCACATGTGAAGCGTTTAAAATGACAGTTATAGATATGAATATGTCCCAAAGCATTCTCAGAGTTTAGAAGTTAAAGACACTGGATTGGTTTTGTTTTGTCATGAATTGTTTTAGGATTGAAGCGTTGGGGGAACATCTAAAGGCTCACATGGTCTGACACAAAGACCGTGGTGGTTCTTTTTTTCCTCCTCTTTTCTCGTCTCAGGTTCATCATGGCCGAGCTCCTGCAGACAGAGAAGACCTACGTCAGAGATCTCCAAGAGTGTCTGGAGGTAAACGCCACAACATTCCGCGTGTCCAGATTTTGTTTTAAACGCAGCTATGTTTCCCTGCTCGCCTTGCTTACGTGCCTGTCTGCCCGCCTGTCAGAACTACCTGTGGGAGATGACCAACGGCGTGGAGGAGATCCCTGCAGGCATCGCCAACAAGGAGCACATCATCTTCGGCAACATGCAGGACATCTACGACTTCCACAACAAGTGAGAGGCACCGATGCGCCGTGAGCGCCCCTCAACGTCTGGCTTTTGTCTTTAATGTTCATGCGTACAGTCGGCATTCGTTTGAGAGTCGGTCGCAGGTGTTTTTCAGCTCGAGCTCCGATCGGCTGTGATGGAAACACGACAGCCGGGCCGACATGTTAATTGTCACCCCGTCAGATGCGATGATACGATGTGTCCGTCAATGCTTTTCCGTCCGTCTCCGCTCAAGCAGACCTCGAACATCAATCAGTCGGAGCTGGAAAAAAAGAGAGACTGAAGTAAAAGATGATGGAAAAAGCAATCATTATTAGTGGCTTCTGTGATCGGTTCTGCACACGGGCGTCTCAACAGAGCTGAGAGAGAAGCGAGCTGTCATCTTCAGCTTGTCAGCTCTGGAACGGCGACGTGTCTTCTTCACAGCTTTACTGATTGAGACCGTTTAGAACAGGTCTTAATGTCTTCTGGATGTCCGATGACGTGTTTGATCAGCTGCGACAAACAGAGAGGCGAACTCACATCGTGGTGATGCTTTAAAAAAAACCTGCTAATTTCAGTAAAAAGTGGTAATACGTAGTTTTTTAACAAAGCCCAGTGTGTGAGTGTGCTGGGGAGGGGGACCGGACAGTCCGTGTTCAAACTGTTCTCTCATGGATTTTGATCAATCCGACATTTTTTTTTCTGAAACCAGAGATGATAATTCTCTAGCAACCAGCACACGTAATAACAGCGGCCGCAGCCTATCACACGCTGGCATTTTAAGATCTAACAGCATGTAAGAAATAATGTAAAGTTAAAGGTCTTGCCAAGATCATCGCAAGCATCTTTCACATTTGTCAGCGCCGAGCCAACTTTCCTGTGGAAATGCTCAGAGCTGAGGGGGACTCTCAGTTTTTTTATTATCTAATATTGTAGCTACGGGGGAACTCGGTTTCATGAGCTCCAGAGGTTTCCCAGAGGAACTCCTTTGTTTCTGATCTCCTCGCGGTACCTCAGGAAATCTCTGCGTTTGTTCCTCGAGGAAGCATTTTCTTTTACTCGTAGACATTTTGATCTTAAAGGAGCTTCTAACCAGCAGGATGGTACAATACACTTTTTAGGTGTTTCAGACTTTTTGTTGTGCCCTTATTCTGTTGAATTTCAGGGAAAGCCAGTTTGTATTCAGAGTTTTTAATTTTTTTTAGGTTTTCTGTTATAATAAAAACAAGAAAATAGCTGGTACATAAAAAAGGATATCAGGCGCACGGTCTGATCTTTCACTATGTGTTTGTGTGTGTGTGTGTTTGTGTGTTTGCAGCATTTTCCTGAAGGAGCTGGTGAACTATGAGCAACTCCCGGAGGATGTTGGTCACTGCTTCGTCACGTGGGTGAGTGAGAGTCATTCCTCGAGTCCAGATGGTGACGGAACAAAATGGCCGCTCCTTGTGACGCCTGACGTCCGTCCTCTGTCAGCAGACATCATCCTAACATTCTCTCCGCTCCTCTCCCCTTTTTCAGGCTGACAAGTTCCACATTTATGTGGATTACTGTAAGAACAAGCCAGACTCCAGTCAGCTGATACTGGAGCATGCCGGCAGCTTCTTTGACGTAAGTTAAAAGTCTTCACAATCTGCCAGAGATCCGTTCGCACCATGTCACCACATGAACAATGCTGAACAAATAAAACTACCTCATTTAACCAACTCTGTCTGAGTAATCCGGCCTATTCTGGGCTACTTTATAAAAAAAAAATCGCTCTCTCAGAGCACTGTGTGTTTTCAGATTATCTCAAACATTTTTCAGGGAAATAAAAAGATAGCATCTTTAATAACTACAACAGCTGAATGTGGAGATCAAAGTGTTTGCCTGGGGCTTGATGCAGGGCTTTTGTGGAGCGCGATTAAGGAAACAGGACTTCAATCAACCCTTCAAGTGAAGCTCCCCAGCGGACACTTTGTCGAGCAGATTACTTGGATTTAAATGGGATAATTGTTTGTGCACAGCTGCAGATATCTCATTTCCCTCCTGCAGCTAGAGATGGTGATTGATTTGCGATTCATAATGTTTTTGCAGTTCACTTGTTCTGTCAGCAGATGGTGCTGTTTGATCACTGGAGAAGTTTCGCTCCCCAGCCGCATACTGAATTGGAAAACACACTTTTTTGGGGTTTATTTTCTGTAATTCTGTGCCCGTGTTTATGACCAGGACATCCAGCAGAGACGTGGACTGGCCAACTCCATCTCCTCCTACCTCATCAAGCCAGTCCAGAGGATCACTAAGTACCAACTACTGCTTAAGGTGGACACGCGCACGCACACTCACGCACACTCACACACACATTGTCTGATCACAAGTCTGATAATATCATCAACCAGCACAGAATATTTGTTAATGAAGTTGTGTTTTTTAACTTTCACTCTGTTACGCCGCCTCTCCACATCTAACAGGCTGCCTCCTTTTTCCTGCAGGAGCTACTGTCTTGTTGTGAGGAGGGTAAGGGAGAGATTAAAGATGGTTTGGAGGTGATGCTCGGAGTTCCCAAGAGGGCTAATGATGCCATGCATCTCGCCATGTTGGAGGGTAAGATGCAGTCCATAATGCTGTACCAAAATGTATAATAATGCCTGTAAAAGTTGCCGCTTCTCATACCAAGGCATACCATACATTTGCTTTACATCCCACATAATGTCAGGCTGTGTTCAGACTTTGAGCTGCCTGCTTGATTTTTTGTCTTATCCTTCCCCTCCTTCTCCCTCAGGGTTTGAGGAGAACCTGGAGGTGCAGGGTGAGCTCATCCTGCAGGACAGTTTCCAGGTTTGGGATCCACGCTCACTGATCAGGAAGGGGCGGGATCGACACCTCTTCCTGTTTGAGTTCTCCCTGGTCTTCAGCAAGGAGATCAAAGACTCAGCCGGCAGAACCAAGTACCAATACAAGAACAAACTACTGGTGAGTGTGTGTGTGTGTGTGTGTGTGTGTGTGTGTGTGTGTGTGTGTGCTTCCATGCATGTTTTTTACCCGTGCTTTTGTTCACAAGAGTGCAGCAGCATGAACTCACACATTTTTAAAAATATCTTCCCCCTGCTGTCCCGTAGACGTCAGAGTTGGGTGTGACTGAGCACATTGAGGGCGATCCATGTAAATTTGCGCTGTGGGCAGGAAGAACCCCCTCCTCTGACAATAAAACTGTGCTCAAAGTAAGTGAAAAAAGGTTTACATGAATGACTTTCTGTGCTCCTATTCCATACTGGTACATACTGGTTTACTATCAACTTACAGTGGTGTGTTCATACTAGTTTTCTTCTCGTTAAGGCGTCCAGTATGGAGGCTAAGCAGGAGTGGATTAAAAATATCAGGGAGGTGATCCAGGAGAGGATGACTCACCTGAAGGGGGCGCTCAAAGAACCTGTTCATCTGCCTAAAACACCAGCACTGACCAAACCCAGGAATAACGCCAAGAGGTAAACAAGTACACACACACACACACACACACACACACACACACACACACACACACACACACACTTCACATTCTTCAAAAGAAAATGGGATTTTAAAGCAAGAAGTTTCTATGTTGACACAAATACTTAAAGGTCATACAAAAACACTAGTAGTGATAAAATGTGCACAAATGGTGAAGAACATTCAGTACGGCCGCAGTTCAACTCCACCTGAAAAAATTAAGAAATTACTTAAATGTTGTCCGAGCAGCGTCTGTATCACCTCCTTAAAGCCACAGGAGTCATTACAAAGGAAATGTAGAAGACAGTGTTGTCCCGAGGTTTGTGAAAGCCTCAGGTGCACATATTTGTGCAGGGTTTAAGACGCCACACCATGAGATTTTAAATTTTCAAATTAAAAAAAAAATGCAATTTCACCTCATTTTAGACCATTATTATTACCATATCTGCGGCTTGGAAAAGCCAGAGCAGAGAATATATAATCAGCAGCCAGAGAGCATAATGATAAAACTTGTTTAAAGATTTCCACTATATATACCAACTATTAGGCACAAAACAACATAAAATATATTTGTTGTGTTCTTGTAACATCCAGTGCTGGTCCGCAGAAATCTAAACTCACTCTTTGTCTGCTGGGCAATATGTTTCTCTTCCCAAACACAAAATACACCGCTACTATTTGCAAAATGTTCCACACGCTACTAAGCCTCAGTGGCTAAGTGAATCCTGTGTGAATTCAGTGAAATATACAGCCTGTATCAGGCCTGTTGTTTGAGCTAACTCCTGTTATGCAACAAGAAGATTTGGGACTTTTTCCCACCTCGACTGTTGCCACAACTAGAAACGTCAGCATTGTAAACAGTGACCCTGCGGGCAGAAACCTTATCGCTGTGGTAAAAAGTGTCGCAGCACATCGCAACCTTTTTAACATTGAAAACAACATTTGAGCAGAGGTGGTCACTTTGCCCTATCTACAACATCAGTGTTGTCTATTCCCACACTGAAACTGTTTGTGTATAAAACAAAGATATTCATCCTGAGTGTGTGTGTGTGTGTGTGTGTGTGTGTGTGTGTGTTCAGGGAGGGAGGTGAAGATGGAGACAGTCAGGGAGACGGCAGCAGCCAACCAGATACCATCTCCATCGCCTCCAGAACATCCCAGAACACTGTAGACAGCGACAAGGTAGGAAATGCACACTCAGGAAGGAGGAGCTGATTGAGACTGGATCTGTGGCCTGTGACGAGCTGATGACCCACAGCTGTGTCAGAGCTACAGGGTCTCCCATGCAGCTACAACTGGCAGGAGCAGGGGCTGCATGTGTGTTCCAGTGGCAGAAGGACTGTGTGTTTTTGTGCTCATTATCAAGTTTCTGTGAAGGTTGAAGTCATTTGTGTGTCTTGAGGGTGTGTGTGTAGTCGATGTGTGTGTGTGTATGCGTGTGTATGAGAAGTATCCGATAATGTGACCATGTGAGCAGAGAAGCAGTCGACAATGAAAAACCTCTTCAGGTTATGTGCAGGCGTCTGTGCTAATGACACGTACCAACCAGCCTCTCGCATCCAAGTAAGCCCATCTTTGAGCTTTTATTTTGAAAGTCAACCAGAATTTTTGTGCACAAATAATTCAGAACTCCTATTCCCTTTTTATGTTGTTGAAGTGGAGGCCAATCTTTGTATTTGATCTAAATGTAAATGCATGCACATTTGCACATTTTGACTCCACACCAAGTAGATTAAATGGTAACTTGGTATATAAGGCAAAAGAGCAACAGGGTGTGAACAGTGTATGACTGACGCAATGTGATTGGATCAGGTGATTACATGTGTGCCGAATCACAGCGTCACTCATGGTGTTTTGTGTAAAGGTCTTCAGATAAGTTTTGCAGAGCAGCTTGATTTGCAAATTGGCAACCAAACATCAACATAGCATGTTTTGAATGGAGTTTGGTGTAGCACAATTCTACCGCAGTTTTAAGAAGTTCTGATCTTAACTGAATGTTATCCACTTTTACTACAGTGCCTCCCATTTCACCGCTATGCACACACACATATGTACACACACACATACACACATATATACATCCACCCACCCACCCACTACCCCAACAGATGTCAGTAATGGCCTCCCATTGCAGTGTTACACAGAGTGGCCTTTTCACTGTGCAGCCCTACGCCTACACTCTACTCTGAGTCTAAATGTCAGCACCACACACACACACACACACACAAACTCTAACATTGTCTCTGTATCACTCTTTCACTCTCAATGTTCTGTCCGTGTGTCTATATTGGTACATAATGTGTGTGTACATTGCACGCATCCAAATGCTAAAATGAACACCGCGACCTGCATTTGTTCTGCAGATCTGCGTCCCCACCTCCTCCCGTCCAATGAAAACATGACCGTGGCTTTTTTTTCTCCAGCCTTTTTTCAGTGTGGGTGTGTTGTCCTTCTGGTCCAGTTTATTGTTTCTAGGATTTGCAAAACTCTGGCTGGCTATTTCTGGATCCTCCTCTTCTGTTTTCCTGAGACGTCAAGGAACAAAAACGCAGCTTGTTGTTTCGATACGTCTCTTGTTTCATATGCTGACACGGCAGAGCACAGCTTTCACCGTGAGCTACTGTGTGTGTGTGTGTGTGTGTGTATTTTGTTATTAGTTTTTCCATTTATTAGAGTTTTTAACTGGGCTGTACACTGACTTGGAGAACTCTTGGCAGCATGCAGGACAGTGCTGTGTATTGTGAAAAAGCAATCAGAATCAGGGCTCTGTGAAGGGATTCCATCCTCCTTTGGGAAAACATGACAAATACATTTTTTAAAATTACTACTCTCCCTTTCCATCCCCTTAGAGCCGAGTGCTAATTTACTACACCGGAATCTATTTATCTATAGTCGAAGTACTAATTAGTTGTGGATAACTGTGCTGGCACTGGAGACTCGGCTGGCCTGAAACTGTATTTTTCTCCCAGCATGGAGTTGAAGCATGGCAGGGCTTGTTATCTTGTATGTGGAGGGCGGTGGTGCTCCCTTTTGTTGCGCTCATGCAGCTCTGCCAGCCCTCCAGGGATTTACTATCGAGGAGCATGACCATTTCTAGTGTATTCTGGAATGGAACAAGTCAAGATATGAGGGTTAGTGAGTCAGCGATCGGATCAGGCATGTTTTTTTCAATACTGAGCCAGTCCTAAGTGTTCTCTGGGTTGTGGCAAAGCTGAAGGGGTGGAAGCTTCTGTTGCTTACCAATCGCCAGATTAATGTTTTACAATACAGATACAGTAGCGAGGCTGAAAATAAAACCTTTCCCTCTCCCTTTGAGGGAGAAGAGGAGACACACAATTGAGTTTCAGGCATCATGAGGTTCCCACTGTACTTCAAATCATTTGCTCATTAAATGCATTTGAAAAGATTCTGATTGCCACAATGTGACAGTGGTTCTACATTCGCTACTCGGTAATCAGAGCAGCCATAGTCTGGGGAGAAAAGAGTTTTTTTTCCCATTGCGACACGTTCAGTGAGTCAGTCACAACGAGCTGAAGCTGTGAGGAACACTTCACTGCACAGGTGAGAGAGGACAGACAGAAAAACGCTTTCCGGCTCCACCTCCTGTGAGAGAGCTGCGTGTGCTGGTAACAAGTATAACAATTAAATGGTAAAAGACGGTAAACAGGCAATTAATCTTGTATAATGTGGTGATTTAAAATCATTGTTGGTACTCCGGGTTATCAGAGGCTGTCCACCTCCCAACAAGGACACAGGGGTATTGATCAGCTAATAATGGCACAGATTGACTGCATCAGCAATGCTACTGTTAGGTTCAAGTGTTGCTTCTAAAGATACAGACCACTGTTGGTGCAGCTTCTGTTCCTCCTCGCCTTTTCCTTTTCCTTCTCCCATACACGTCTTCATACCTGTCTCTGCCTTGCCCTGTTTTGTCGTCTCTTTCCTCCTGTTTTTTTTGGTTTTTTTCCCTACCTCTTGCTCCATTTTCTCTGTCTTCGCCCTCTGTAATCCGACAGTGAATTACCCTCACTAGATGCACACCCACACCTGCAATTAGCTGCTCGTTTTGCAATCCATCTCTCTTTTCTCTCTCACCTTCTCGGTTTTCGCCCATCTGTCTCTCTCTGTCTGTCTCACTGTTTTTTTTCTTCTCTGCCTACGTATATAACTCTCTCTCCCATATACTATAATAACAACCCGGCGTTGGTGCAGTCAGATGTTCCACTGGCTGTCTGGGTCTAGAGGATGTGTGTGTGTGTGTGTGTGTGTGTGGACTGGGTGGGAAGCTACTGTTTCTGGTGGTTTTTGGAGGCGTTTTTTATGTGACGACTGGATCCTTTTTTTTCCCCCCCCTCCTGTTTTTCTCTGGGTTTTTCTGTTTGCCTCTCTTTCTCCTTTTTGCTGTTCCATCTCTAGGTCTCTCTTCACCACTTTACACACACCGCAGACGTACTTCATCTTGCATTTTGCGGCAGTCGCTGGTTTAGTTCAAGCAGCCCGTTTTGGACAGTGCACGTTTTTTATTAGGCATTCTCGGTGCTCCTGTACATTAGAGCGGACATGACACAAGGAGTTTAGTGTGCTGATGTTAACTCTGACAGTTATCAGGCTTCACCTTAACATCTGTATTGTTTAGATTTATCGTAGGATTTAAAACCCTTAAAGGAATAGTTCACCTTTTAAAAATGATACTTCAGTCGTTATCTACTCGCCCACATGCTGATGGAAACTCTGGTGAAATTCCTGTGAAAATGTAAAAGAAAAAAAACAACAACCAAATAACAACATAAGATGTCCATCCATTTATCTTGTATGGCGTGATCTAAGTCACCAGAAGCCTACAGATCCCAAATTGATTATAAAGCTGAGCTAAAGGCATTAGTTAATCCTGGTGTCAAAAAAGGTTCACTACAGCCCCGGAGGAGTTCAGTTCTGAGGCACTTGTGGCTGCAACTTCAGCAGAGGTCGCTCCGTTGTGTGTCACACAAGCTTCGGGGTAGCAGCTTGACGCCGAGGTATGCAGAGATCGGAAGGTCTTGTTCTCTTGTCTTGGGGATCTTTCCATCTGCGTCAGGATGATTGGATAACGACTGAATTCTCGTTCTTAAGTAAACTGTTCATTCAGTATAAACGCACATCTTCCCATTTCGACACCGCAGAAGGACAATGAGGGGATTCACACTCACACAACATTGATGCAACGACCCTCAATGTCAGTCTGCGCGTCAGAACCTTATGACTTTCCCCTCTAATCAGCAAAAGGTCATGTTGGGGTTGGACATACACGACTTTGACATTGGAGGTCATGGTTTGACCTGTTTTTTTTTTTTTTTTTGCCAAAAGTCCATGTTGTTTTAGCCATGAAGGTGACCTTTCTCTGACTTCAGTCAAGTGGTTTCAGTTCCCTTAAGCCAGATAGCAACCAAACCCTAAACCCTTCTGAAACAGTCATTTTAAAAGGCACCCACGATCGACCTTTTTTGTCATTTAGCACTGTAGTACCGCTCTATGCCAGTGTAACGATGTGACTCCGGACCTGTCATCTGTGTGATGTTTTGTTAACATGCTGAGGTGCAAGCCAGTTCTACAAACTCTTGTGAAATAAGTCAGCTCTGTGACGTTGTGTGGAATTAGTCTTTTCTGTGACGTTTTTTGGCGCGATGAGTCAGCTGTGGTTCAGTCTGTGGTCTGGATGTTGTTATTTAAAGTGTCATGCCGGTGGTTGACAGCTTGGCAGCCTTCATGGCTCTACCAAATCCCTGTTGGTCAAAAGACAAACACTTATTTTAGTCTCCGCCTTCAGCTAGAGTAACAATTGTGTTTTTTCTGTGAGCGAGAGCCAATAAAACTTAGTAGCTCGTTACTCCTGTGGGACTGAATATGCATAACTGGCTGGAAAGGGGCCATCTTTATCCCTGTACCTTAAACCAATGAAGGCGATCTATAAAGCTTAGTTTGAGTCTATTGAGAGGGATTTCTGTTTTGTTTTGCTATGAAGACTAGTTGTCACAGATGACACCACCCACTTTACTTGCCTCTTGCGATGTTTAGCAAGGCAGACAATGAATGCCGGTCTGTTGGTGGGTCGTTCTACTTTAGTCTAGCCTGAAAAATATTTCAGGCTAAGTTTGTTGCAATTAATGATCCCAAAGGATGAGTCTTAATGTCTTTAGAGATCCCCTGACCAGTTGGATTTACTGCCATGAAATGTGGTATACATGTCATTGTCCCTCAAGATAAATCCTAGTAAAGCTAAATGCTTAATACCTGTATTTAATCATTGCAGTCATTAGCATGCTGGCATTAGCTTCCAGCCCAAAGCACAGCTTTGCATAAGTAAAGCCTCATAGAGCTGCTAGCATGGCTCTAGACTCTTAGTCCTAATTGAATATAACATTTCCACCCTTTTCAGCAACCCAGGTGAAATTGCGTACATCTCATCACATTTTGGGTTAGCAGAACAGATCTAAGAGAAGATATCTCCATCTTTTGCAACTTAAACAGAAATATCCAGAATGGGAAATAACCCAAAAATAAAACAATAGGTGTACAGAGCGTTTTTCTTGTAGCTCGGCTGAACTGACAGCTTAATACAAGTAAGTGCTGCAGGACCACGCTTTAAGAATTAAAACTGATCGTTTCCCTCTGATTTACCAGTCACGAGTTTTTCAGATCACATAGATCAAGAGAACTGCATGTCCATTGAACTGTAGATGTGACATATTTGGCATTGATGTCACATGGAAGTGTCTAAAAGTAGTTCTGCATTTGGATACAGGCCAAATCAACAGGGAATGTGCCTGTCTGATCTCTTTAGCTGGTGTTGGCAAACCTCATTGGTTTTGTCCCATTATATAGGCCCTGTTGTCTGTATGTGGCTGGAACGTTTGCATTCATTCCTAAACGAGGGTTGCATGAAAGTAGGGATGCGCAATGAATGAATGAAATGTTATTGAAATATACAAATCACAGCTTCCGCAGTGTTTATGATAAAGTGTGTGACAAACGGCACGATAACGCAGTACTGTGGCGCTGCAGAGAAGCTGGTTCTCTGGACATGAGACACTATCAATGTGATTTTAATAGTTTGTTCAGTGCAAACAATGATGATCATGGAAACATGATCATTCCCCCTCATTGCAAATGATATCACAATGGCAATGTCTGTCAAAGTGGAGTAATATTCAACATCTTCTGATGGGTGACGGGTAACACACTGTATATCACAGTGGTTTGATAATGTTGCTCAGAGCAGTGTATCATGCTCAGATGAAGATGTACTTGACTTTCTCGCTGGTGTCCCAGCACACAGTTACAACTCTGCTATACCGCGAGCAATCGTTGACACGTGTTTGTGTGTGTGTGTGTGTGTGTGTGTGTGTGTGTGTGTGTGTGTGTGTGTGTGTGTGTTCTCATGAATCAAATGCATTCAGTGTCGGGTTCAGACTGAAGCTGTACAGTAGCCATCTGCTGGTCATATGACACACACACACAAACACACAGTTTCTTGCAGTTTGTAGTGCCACAGTTACTTCCATGGAGTGGGAGAAATGTGAACACACTAACCCCCCCACACACACACACACGCGCACACACACACCAAGCTGAGTGGCGTTCCCATCAAACGGCTGTTTGTTCAGAGAGGGAGAGAATGAGAATGAGAATGAGAGAGAGGGAGAGAGAGAGGGAGAGAGAGAGAGGGAGTGTGAGGGCGTGTTTGTGTGTGTGTGTGGCAGAGACACAAACGAGGGAGTTGTCAAAGACAGAGAGCGACAGAGAGAGAGAGGGAGACAGAAGAGGAGAGGGAGACATGCCAAAGTGGATGAGCTTTAAACTGTTCAAAGAGAGCAGCAGAGTGAGTACAGACTGCTGGATTACACACTGTTAACTAGCTGCTCACACACTCTACTGACAACAGGTCAGCCTTTTTCTTTCTATATCAATAAATAATATGCTGCTGTTTGTCTAGATGTAGCATTGTCATGTTTAACTTGATTTTGCTCTTATAGAAGTATAATTTCTGCAGTAAGAATAAAGTGAAATAAAAGATAAGTGACCCCAGAATGTGTTAACAAACTGAGTCGAGTGAAGTTAATCTTTTACAAACAGCTGTGATCGCTGTCACGATTTCACAGCAGGCAAAATCTGCTTAGTCTCAATAAAACAAGATGTGTGAATTAGCCAGCGGTATGTTTGTTTACTACCATTGACAAATACTCAAGTACCTGTGTGTATTACTAGAAGAGTTGAGCACAAACAGATTCATGTCAGACCTTCCAAACTCTGTTTTCAATTCACTCTGCACGCTCCTCTGTTGTGACTGGATTTTTCTATGAGGCCGGAGCTGCTGGGAGAGTTCTGTGTGATCAGATTTTGTTGCAATTTTTTAGTGTTCAGCTAAAGTTTTGCAAGTTTCTCTGTCATTTTAAAGTTCAGCCTTCCTTATGAAGATAGTGCTGCTTCAGCGAAGATCATAAAAAGCGGTCAATGTGCAGCCGTGAAGAGTTCCGTGGGGTTGAATTGACGCTTCGTTTTAATGTGAAATCTGAGGATGAGTGTTTTGAGGTTTGGTCGTTGGTCACTGCTGAGGTTTGGTCACTGATTCAGATGCTAATCCAGATCATACGTAATGTTGACTTTCACTTAGCATGTTGTAAAGCCAGACTGCGGGAGGAAGTGTGTGTATGTGTGTGTGTGTGTATGTGTGTGTAATAGAGGAGGTTAATGGTTACACAGGGTGTGTATATGTGCCAGGCAGACAGACAGACAGACAGGAAACAGGCCATTAGCTGCCACAGAGAGAGACGGGATAACTGAAATGTGAGCGTCCAGACGGCTGATTGCAGTCAGTTTAATTCAGATTACAGGGTAGAGACGAACTGGATAAACAGTGTCAACACACTCACGGACTCACAGTGGGATTGAACTTTTTTGCCTGTTTGAGTGCAATGCGAGTATTCTGAAAGGACAGAAATGAGTATTTCAATGTATCATCGCATTTATCCTGGACGTGGGACCTCAAGCTGACATGTCGCTGAGTTAATGCACCACACTCCTTCCACACTGCGGACCGCTGATATTAACACACTACATCTATGGTCTGTGCGTTAACATTCAAAGGTTTAGATACTACTCTCACCAGCACATTGTCAGCCTGTTATTTGCAGCATTGGCAGTTTAAAAAAAAGAACCCACTGTGGTGTTTAGAAAATCTATAACTGTCCTCATATTCCTTAATATTGTCTTTCTGTCACTGATCCAAGGCCAGATTGCAATGCTAGGCTAAGTAAGATAGTCCAGATTTTCCTCTAACCAGCAACATTTTCCAGCTGCCACTGAGAGATCCCAAGTTGCTCCCAAGCCAGATGAGACGTGTGACTCCTCCAGTGTGTTCTGGGTCTGCCTAGGGCGTCCTCCCAGTTGGACATGCCCAGAAAATCCCCAAAGCCAGGCGCCTAGGAAGCACCCTGATCAGATGCCCAAGCCACCTCAGCTGGCTCATTTTGACATGACGAAGAAGAAGCGGCGGCTCTACTCGGAGATAACTCTTTGATTTCTGAGCTCGTCATCTGTGAGGCTGAGCCCCGCCACCGCACAGAGGGAGCTAATTGTGTCTGCTTTTTATCCGGGATCTTGTTCTTTTGGTCACCCGGAGCTCACGGCTACACTGAGTGTTGGAACATAGACGGACTGCCTTTGCCTCCTGGCTCAGCTCCCCACGCCTCTATTACTGTTGACCACGCAGCAATCCATCTGTGGACACACTCACTAGTAACAAGACTCCGGGGCTTTAAATGAGGTATTCCAGAGCGTGCTGCGTTAAGAGAGTCGTGGCTTCCAAAAGGCATAACACGGCAATTAGTTACACAGCCTTCACAGATCACTGGCTAATGATTATACAGATGAACATGTTGCATCTACAGTGCTGTCGTCTCATCATCCCACTTCATCCTTAGAAGTATGTGCACGGGTTGTTGAAGAAGGTCGTACGATGCTTCTGATACGGTTTCACTGACTCCTGTTTACCGTCGGAGCACATAATAGCAAGCCAGTGCACCTCATGTTTAAAACCTGCACTGTGATTTGGTTGTTTGCTCTTAGAGGAGTCAGTGTTGCTGTTTTTAGGTTTATGTTAGGGTTAAGCGGTTTCTCAACAGTTTCTTAGCTTTCCCTGTCGCGTATATGTCTTCTCTTGGATTGCAGAGCAGCAGGCAGTCTGATTGGTCACCCTGCCTGCTGTGCGGGATTCATCATCCGTTCCGTCTGGCCGTGTTGCAGACATGATATGTCGCTGCTGAGCTCCTGAGCTGCTGTATTTTCAGCCAGTCTGATGGGAGACTGGTCTGACTGGTTCCCTCGATCCGGGTTCTGCTCCAATGGGAGCAAACAAGTTCCTACTGTTAAACTTAACGTAACGTGCACCACTGAAGCGCACTCCTGCTGCTTTTGCATTTCTCTTCATTTAAATGACGTTTGAGCCTTCAGGTCTTTAATGAATGTAGATCTTGATGAAGGCTTCAGGGCCAAAACATCATCCGAATAAAGACAAGCCAGACTGTGCGACACTTTTTCACTTTTCTGCTTTCAAATGTACTTCCAGGGAACAGCTCCTCACCACAACACTTGGCGTGTGTTACGTTTCTATTATTTACAGATTACTGAAACAGTCTTATAGTGAGCATCTTCATGTGTACGAACGGACGGAAGGCAACACATACTGCGGTTGCTCTGCCTGGCCTGATTCGTATTACCATGGTGTGTGATGCTGGTAGAGTTTGTTGATAGAACTCCAGCTCTTGAATTGACACGTCATTTAGTGTGGATCCAACAGCTAGAGAGACGTCTGAATAGGTTTTCATGAAGTGCAGTGTTTGAGAGATTAACTGAGTGTTATGAGGAGGTAACATTGTCTCAAAGCCAGACTGTTTTTTTTGAGACTACGGGCAGCTACGCACACAGGGAGGGGTTTTCCTGAAATAGAGGTGTATTTGCAGTTACCCACTTTTCACAATCGGGGGCCTGAGGGATTTTTCCATGAGTTCCACTCCAGGAAGACGTCGTCTTCATTCCAGTATTCACTGTCTGACTGTTGTTGTAACCACGCGTATTTTCCCCTTAAATGTATACATCTGCGGGCTGTGTAACATGCACTCGCACATAAAACACCGTTATGAATTGCACCTTTTGTATTATATAATCAAACCAGTCTAGACTTGATTTTATGTGTTGCAACTTGTGCTTTTTTTTTTTATCATTTTCACACATCTGCTGAATGTGTCATTTCATAAAAGCTGTATATTCAGCTTTGACAAGCGAACCACGCTCGATTTTCAGAGTTCACAGAGATCGTTAAAATGAAAATGACGCCAACAGACACTGTTCAGCAGCTCAAAGGCGGCAGGACGTTTCATCCGTAGCTGCGATTCTTTGGCTGTGTAGTCGTGAAGAAACGACAGTTTTAGTTAGTTAAAATAACACGATAGAAATGTTATACTGTTCTCTTACGAGACGTGTGCATCATTTATTGCAATGGCTAAATCAAGATCTGTGATGCCACCCATATTTTGTTTCCCAATTATCTATTAAAATCTCATCAGTCAGGCTTTTAACTAGTGTCCCCGGCTATATTGGCTTCTGGTAAGAAGGGCGTAATTGATGTGTTTATGCTCCTGTTGGGCAAACTCAAAACACTTTGAGTTCAGTCGAAAAAGATCAAATCTTAGACTTAAAGGAGAAGACAGAGACTCCGTTTCCAGTGTTGGAGTCAGGCGATGCGTTGTAAGAAAGTGGCACTCACTTCTCACACTGAACATAGTGCTGCCAGTGAACATAAATAATGCAAATGAGTTACATATGAGAGTAATGCCTCAGAGACGGGGTTGGTGGTCCCCGATGATCAAAGATTCTGCGCACACATGAGCCTGCACTGTCACTCTGATTTATGTTTCCATTCACAACAGTCGCTCCCTGGCAGCCACTAGAGCTCCCCACAGAAGCCCGTGTGTGAGAGAGACCCACAGAAGTCATGAGGCAGTGAAAATGGCAGATTTTTCAAATTAACGGTAATCTCAATAATCTACAGCGCAGGCTAGTATTTATTTGAATCGTTATTTTGCTGGAAGTTTTCGGAAAACTGGCACGTCTTCTCTCAAAGACTCCGGTGACCTCACACTGCGCTAATGAGCGTGACTGAGTCGCACCAATCAAAGCCATCACACAGGCGCGCTGTTCCTTTCGTCCCGTCACGTCAGAGATCTGAATTCATGAATTGATCCGTCTGTGTGTTTTGTCTGGCCTCGTCTTACTGTGTCGCTGCACGTGTCTAGCTCTGGTGAAAAGCCTCCGTGAGGCAGAAGAATTTCATGACTGTCGTCCTCAAGAGTTCAGTCCTGGTTGATGTAGAAACACCAAGAATTTAAGATGACAGCACGTGTGGTTTAATACTATAGGTTCTATAATTCAAAACAAACCTTTTTTTATATATATATATTTATATATATATATATTTTTGGCCTTTATCGGCTTTATTGATGGAACAGCTGAAGGTGTGACAGGAAACAGGACAGGAGAGAGTGGGAGTGACACGCAGCAAAAGGCCCCCGGGCCTGGACTCGAACCCGGGGCCGCTGCAGTGAGGACAAAGCCTCTGCACATGGAACGCCTGCTCTACCAACTGAGCTAAACGGCCCTCCAAACCATTTGTTTTTATAGGAATTGTCCATTTTCCATCACTCTGTGAGCAACCATGATTTGACAATATGCTGCACACGGCATGAGACTGAAAAGCAGTGGAGGGAGTCGGTTACCTGGCTGAGTCGTCAGAGGTGTGCAGCCTGTTCCATGCAGCTCTTCCTCTAACGGCTCACTGTGGCTACGGTATTTCAAACCGATCCGCTGTCAAAGGCGATATGCAACATAGTGCTATAAATGCTACCAGCTAAATGTGAACGCAGTAGGAGATTTTACCAGTGGACCATTAGGCTGAGTCATGGCCGTGTTGCATCTTTCTTCCAGTGATTTATTTGAATTAGAATCTTCAAGTTGATTTGTATCATTACAATGTTGGTATAAGCAAATGAACGGTGATAAACTAAACTCGCACATCCCCCCAGCAGAGGGTGTGTTCATTGGTCTTGTGCAGTGCAGTGCATTCTGGTTGTTGTAGGTTTTCTGCCTGTTGTGCCAAAGAGAAAACCACAGCCACTTTTTTTTTTTTTTTTTTGGTAGTGCCAATTTCAGCAACGTCTTCCTACTGCACAGACAGCCCAGATTTATGAAAAGACTATCTTTCCAGTGGTGAAATACTTTCCGCAGCTGACTTCAACACATTTAATTTGAGAAACAGCAGTAATTTACTCAGGGAGTTGTATCATTTACTATAACAGTGTGTTTCTAGTGATAATTCAAACCAGCCCTCTTTCACTTGTGTATTAGGGATGTGTACACGAGGGAACAGCTCTGTTGAGTCACTCCAGTGTGGACTGTGACGTGTTCAGTGAGTGCTGTATGTCTGCAGATCTGCTGTTTTTCCTACTTCACCCTCTTTTTCTACACAAAATCGTCGTTTTTGTTTCTCCCCATGAAGCTGTATCTGACATTTGTGCCAAAAGCTTTTTAAAGGGGCACTGTGTAGTTTTGGAGAAGATATTCACATTTCACAGTTTACAGTATTTATGAGGTAATAATACAAATCCAGTGTTCTCCGAGGAAAATCAGGTCCCTGAACGCGGTTTGAAGCTAAAAAGGTGGCAGGGTCAGCCACATATAAACAAAGTAAAACAGTCTGAAATTGTGTTTGTTTATTCATTCATGAAAACAAGAGTATGTTTATTTAGTTTGGAAAATCAGCTACAGAGGGCTCCTTTTTGAAATGAACATCACCAAACTCAATTCTGTCTTTGTCAACCACGCGATGTTTTGTATTCAGCTGAAGCTATAGCTGTATGATATGTTTTATTAAAATGATCAATTCGTCAAGGTTTCACTGAAATGGCTGCTGATGTATAAAATCAGAGTACAATCAGATTCCTCCATCGTTAAGAACAGAATATCTGACCAATCTTATCATCCAGTGAATGACATGAAGTTTCCTGATTTCATCAGCTTCCATTCGTTCTGCTTCAGGCTGTCTTCCTCTGGTCTAACATATGACCATCACAAGCTAGAGCGTGCATGCATGTGTGGTTTGGTTTAGTGCTACGAAATGGGTCATATGACGGACACACACACACACACACACACTGCTGTCTTAATTCTCACCCTTTCACCAAGTTTGAGTGAGATTGTAATTATAGCTCAAAATATCAGTGTTGATATTTCATTAGTAAAAGTTATTATACATAGCACAGTGTTTACATTAACACAGTAAAAGCCCTTCCTGATGAGGTAAGTGTGGGTCTATGAATACACACATTAATATAATTTATGTAAAGCATTAGTGTTCAGTGACCGAACTGGAACATGTACAGGAATTGCAGTCAAACATGGTCAAACATTTATTCATCACAAGACGTTAGACAGTGACATTAGATTAACAGAGCAGCATGTAGAGGGGGAGGCCACGGCCCCCTGGGGTCCGGGGCCCTGAGAGGGCCGTTAACACTTCTTTGTGTCTGAAGAGGTGGTATTGATGACAGTTTATCAGATGGGTGGGTGCCCTCTCTGGCTAAAAACCGTCATGCCGTTTGGAGTTCGTGTCTGGACTTGTTGTTCTCCAACTGAGGTTTACTCTACTGTATTCGCAGATTTGAATTGATGATAAATTGGCTATTATTTTTATCCGGCGATCCTGTAAAAGATCAAAACCTTTTTCTGTGAGCTTTAAAAATATCCTACAAAGTATCAACAGTCCTGTGAAGAGTATAATATGATATAGGATATCATAGGAAAAAAAGCACTAAATACTGAATTGACAAAATAATAGAAACTACTGAAGCTATGAACTAACTGTGCTGTAGTTAAAGTGTCTTTCCGGTGTTATGTTCATGCTAGTAATGAGCTTAGTACTGTTGACATACCTGATGTGGCTGACCAGCTCTAACCCCACTTAAATCAGCGTTGTTCTGCCAACGTCTCATCGCTCCACTTTCAGTAATATGTGTGATCTATTTAATTGATTTTACCGTCAGCTGAAGGGCCATCACACTTAACAGTTTCCTGGCCTTGAAACCTATTGTTGTGATAACTGATTAATTGTTTAAGTCATTTTTCAAGCAAAGAAAAAAATACAGTTCCACCTTCTAAATGAAGGTTTGGACTGTTGGGTGGGCAAAAGAAGCAATTTCAATATGTCTTCTTGAATCTAAAGAGGGATGTTGAAGACGAGCAGTGAATCTGCAGTTGCCAGTTGGATCGGCTCTTACAGTTATTGGCAGCCACTCGGGTGTTTCCACTTAATCTGCCTGATTAGACCTCCTCCCACGACTGAGCCTGCGTCTCATTGACGGTGATGGGGGACAATAAAGGTGGGAGCTTGTGACAAAACAGTGCCGGGGACCGCGTTGGTTGGAATATGTTGTTTTAAGGTACCAGTGAGATAATGAATTTGATCCAGGGAGTCCAGCTAGAGCAGTCTTTTTTTTCTATTTCAGTTCTGTTCCTGTCCTCCATGTTGTTAGATGTTTCTCTGATGACACACCTGATTCAAATGATTGGGTTGTTATCAGGTTTCAGCAGAGCTTCATGATGAACCCATCTTTTGACTCAGGTGTGTTGAGCAGGGAAACGGCAAAAAAACGGCTTGCAAAACTAACAGACAGGATTTTATAACTCATCGGTAACTACCTCATCTTTTCTCACAAGACTTGACAGCTAAATTGTAAAACACACAGTATTTACATTCCAAAGTCATCCAACAGGAAGGTGCACTTGATTGTAATTGATTGGCCAGCCTCTTGACATTTGAGATTTTTCTGCAAATGCTGTTGCGTTGCTGCGGAGATGGACCGACTCCAGTCAGATGAATGGGATATGGAATAAGTGGACAAGTTTGTGTAGCAGGTAAACAAAACACGAGTACGAACAGCCGTGTTTGCAAACAGAACGGACGATTAGAAACGCATTTCCCACGGCTCCTCATGGCACCGCCTGCCAGCACTCGCACACTGTGGAAAGATTGAGTGCCACAGCATCTGGAATACCTGCTGTTTAGGTGCGGGCCAGATTAAGCCCTGACGCCTCGTAAGCAGCCCGCGCTCAGCATCTCTTCACGGCCGTGCCGCCGTGTAACAACAGGGACGCAGCGGCAACCGAGTGCATGGAGTTTAGTGATGTCATAATGCCAAGCACAGCCCCGCCTTCAACCTGAGCTGGGGTCTAATCAGGCAGAAAACACCTGTGTGTGTGTGTGTGTGTGTGTGTGTGTGTGTGTGTGTGTGTGTGTGTGTGTGTGTGTGTGTGTGTCCGGGCCATCTGTCAGGTCTAAACTCAACTGCACCATTACAGAAACAGGGGTCTTTGTTGCTAGGAGATCTTGAGCCGGGCAGTGAGCGCCTGATTACACACATTCAGTCACATTTACTCAAATGACACACACACTGTCCCACATCTTCCAGGATGATTGTCTTAAAGCGTAAAAGGCGGATAACGGTGGAAACATTTTCATTTCCAGCCACTTTCGTACCATTATACACATTTATGTTCTTCTTCGTGTCCATTCACTGCTGTGATACTGTAAGAAATGAGTTTATCTATTTGATCTAATTCACTAATTCACATCTGCTCATACTATGGTTTGGGTCACAGTCTGCACGCCGTTGACCTGAATCTTCACACAGAAACACCAGCCCAGTTTGAACGTGTTGCTGGTGTCTCGGCTCTACAATGTCAGCAGTGAAACAACAGCAAAAAAACCAAAAGCACGGGACAGCCGACACAGCCTCCCAGCCATCAGCTGACGGTGTTTCTACAGTACACAGCGGTCCAGCTCACGTCAGTGCAGGAAGCTTTACCACTGAGTGTGTTTGTCTCATTTCTTCCTCTGTGTCATCTCAGCTCAGTCAGCTGGAGGTAGACGTTTTCCTTCCATGCTGTGTTCCATGCTGTGCCGCATGCAGTTGGTGTGCCGTATATACATATTGATGTACTGTGACTTTGGCCCGTACGATGGCTATTAAATGGGTGTAAAGGTCTCAAGTGACGTAAGCTATACTCCAATCAGGTGTGTGTGTGTGTGTGTGTGTGTGAGAATGTCAGATTACTCTTGCGTAACGGGTTCATTAAACCGTAATGGCAGTCAGGTCATCGCGCGCCGTCACCACCTTTCATGACAGGTACCATTCATGCCTCCTGTCTTCACCTCCAGCCCTGAAAATGTTTTAAAGCCCTTTAAAACATTTGTAGTTATTTATGACTTTTGGTTGTTTCAGACCAGAGTATTATCAGGATTCAGCCTCATGTGAAGCCCTTGAGAGGAGGATAAGAATGGAGATTAAACTGTTGGTTGATGACAGCTAAATATATTTTAATTGGCTTGTTCTTTTTTATTCCTGAGACTTTATCGTTATGGAGAAATATTTGTGTGTGTGTGTGTATTGACAGAAGACATTGAAATATGATTTACAGAGCTTTACAACTGGATCAGGCTTTGTATGGACCGTTGGTAACTTGTCCAACTAATCTCAACGATTAGTTTAATCCTCAAAGAAAAACCCCTGTTTCACTAGTGTGAATTTACCATCTGCTCCTCCGGTTGTCCTTCTAGGAAAATGGAATTGTACAATTTCCAGGTCCAAGAAATGGTTCCAGTTTACACTTCCTGGAAATGTATTTGGCTTTACAGAGTTCAAACACACACATTTCCTTTGTGCTCGGCTGATTTCAGGACCCGTCGAGTGTTTTGTACGCGCTCTCGCAGCTTTTATTCGTGTTCAGTCCAGCACTTTCCCAGTCTGTTAGGTTCATTGTTTTGTCATGAAACCGAGGAAAAGTCGGGAACACATGTCCACATGCTGCTGGTTCATCCTGTTCCTCCAGCCTTGCAGACCATTTAAACGTACAAACACCAAAGTGCAGCTGCTGCAAGTGAAGTTTACTCAGCTGAGTGTTCAGATAGTTTTGTCACCTTTTTAAACCTAAATGTTCTCAGCAACATGAACATCAAGTTCAAGTCTAGTTCGTCACTTTCTGTATGGAGACATTCAGTGTTTATTGTGTAAACACGGATGTCCATCTTGATTTGGCTGGATTAAGTTTCTCTTCTTTCAACAATACAACAGATTCTCTGAGGCTGAAACGCAGATTAAGGATGTCATAATCTGAAATTGCGAAGTACGGATGAGGTTGTTTTGTCTGTTCAGACACACAAACGGCCCTTTGTGTTGTGTTGTGTTTTTTGTTTTTTGGAGGTGAGAAGTCTTATCGGATGTGTCTTCTCTCTCTCTGTTTGCAGCTCTCTGGTGGTTGTGAGCTGACAGTCGTCCTCACGGACTTCACGGCAGGATGCAGCACAGAGATGTCTGTCAGCACCGGTGAGAGAAACCTCTGTCCTCTTTACACATTTTATTCTGTGCTCACTCCAAGTTTGCTTTACCTAGAAAATATCTCCTAACGCCATCACAGTGAGAGTGTCTGAAGGTTCCACTCTGTAAGCCAGCTGTCTTGCTCTTCTCTCCAGGCCAGACGGTGGAGCTGTTGGAGCGGCCGAGTGAGCGGCCCGGTTGGTGTCTGGTCCGAACCACCGACCGCAGCCCGCCGCAGGAAGGACTGGTTCCCAGCTCCACACTCTGCGTGTCCCACTCACGTTCCAGCGTGGAGATGGACTGCTTCTTCGGCTCGGGGAAAGGTAGGAACAGCAAGCCTGGATCACTTGGTTTGGAATGATAATGGATCATCAAGCAGGGTTCGTACGGGTGCTTGAAATCCTTGAAAGTGCTTGAATTTCAATGTTGTGTTTTCAAGGTCTGAAAAGCGCTTGGATTTTAGTTTAAGTGCTTGAAAGTGCTTGACATTATAATTTGTGTCTTTCACAAAATTGGGATCAGACTGGATAATTAATTTCTGAAGTTTTTGCTATTATGAAACTTAATTTTAGATGTTTACAGCATAATAAAATGTACATAATTGTGATAAAAAGTGAAGAAAAAAATCATGAGTGTATATATATATTCCTGTAGATACGTATTTTACCCCAGCAATAAGGTGCTGGAAAATCTTGAAAATGACCCTTAAAAGTGCTTGAATTTGACCTTGAAAAATGTGTACGAACCCTGATCAAGGAAAGGCATCAACATACCCCTTCTGATCTGGCTCAGGATCACCATGTTCTCCGTGGTGCAATGTACAAAAGTATGGTTAGGATTGTAGGGGTCTTTTGACAAGGGGTTGTATGAGGTACAATGCAGGAAGCAGAGCACTGTACTGCCAAACGTCACCAACAGGAAGACGTATTTTAGTCACCTAAAAGAAGGCGCACCTAAAAATATATATTCGTTTGAGTATGTAAAGTGCCAAAAAATATAGCGTACATATAAACATATATACAGTTTTATATATTTTTAGGTCTGCCTTCTTTTAGGTGACTGAAGTATGTTTTGCTGTCTGTGCTGTTCAGCAGTACAACGCTCTGCTTCCCTGTCAGTGCTGCACGCTGCTTCTCCACTCAGGGGCAGAGCCGACGGTCACCTACTGCAGGTCATACACTGACGAGAGAGAAAAAAACCTCATACATCCCCACATCAAAAGACGAGAGGTATTAATTTAAGTTTATGACAGCTGCAACCATGTTGTCACTTGCGAGAGCCACAACATGCTTTTGCCGCTTTGCTCCCACAGCAGAAAGCGAATACACACATAAAGCACAGTCGTGAATAAAGTGACACATGAACCACAGACCGTTTCCTGCAGCCACACACACAGTCAGAAGTGACCTGGTTGGGTGGATTGCAACCATTGAATAGTTATGGAAGCCCGTCTGAACCAAGTTTTGAAAAGCCTGTCAGTCAAATAATAAATTATCGCTCCATTCAGATCAGATCATGCCTTTTATCTTTAACTGGACAGACGTAGAAGACATTGATTTCCTTCAGTCTGGTCACATCATGTTATCAGATCTGTATTGACCTCTGTTGGTGAGATGTGGACATTACAATAAAGGCGAAACCTGTTTTGCTCTATCATCAGAGCAGCCCTCAGACGTGCTGTACTCATACTGTTAAATGATCATCATGAATCCATGCATTATTGATGCAAAGTAGATAATCTTTCAATCCTGTGAGATGGATTTAATGAAGGTGTCTGAGCATGTTGACAGGATGTTTCCTCCCCTGACCCATCAGAAAGATCTGGCCCAGGATTCTAGACGCATTTTGGGGAAACGTTACTGGGAAATGAACTGCTGTGGCTTTCTTGTTTCTAGTGCGCTAGATAACACGGATACAGCTGTCGGCTGTACTGGTGACTGCTGACCGAGTCCGAGTGATATTTAACCCAGAACATTTTTAGGATGAATTGTCAGCTGGTCAGAACAAATCAACATTTTATTCTTCTGGGTAACTATGGTAACGGTGTTTGGCTGCAGAGGACTCAAACATGACAGAAGAAATGACATGACAGGACGGTCGCTGTGGTTACTGTGCCACTGCTTCAGGGTTGCACACACACACACACACACACACACACACACACACACACACACACACACACACACTCCTGTTCTGTCCTACAACTGTCCTTCAGTTGTTTGCACTTTTGACCTCCGACCATTACTACTGTGACACAGAGCAGATTGTGCTGATGATATCCACGAATCAGAACAGAAGCAGTGGTGGCTGTGGCTTCTCATCATGAGGTTCTTTGAGCATTATGGGAGTTTCACACCAAGGAGGAAGTGGGTGCCGAGAGTTATAACTGACTTAGCATCCACAGTTTGTTATGTTGTCGATGGAGGCGATTTATTTATTACGAACACACACGTGTCATCACTCCCATCTTCTTATCAGGACATTCTGAATACCAAACTTTGACACACCAACCATATGCTTCCTCCCACACATGCGCACACACACACACACACACACACACACACACACACACACACACACACACACACACACACACACACACGCGCACGCAGTCTGCTTTCCTAATACAACTCTCCTTCCTGCCACAAAGTTCACAGTTGTTGTCTTGCTGAGGGTTATAAACATCATGTAGGAGGTTTTTGAGTGTGTGGGAGATTCCTCCATGCTGAAGTCTCACAGACACACACTCACTCACTCACACACACACACACACACCCGCGCGCACACTGTGAGATCAGCTGATTTGCCTGCCGCAGTCATGGTGGGGGTTTTTTTCTGCTCTTGCTAATGAAAAGGATGTTTTGTGTTTCTTTGGAGGGATGCAAATCCGTCAACTACCGCCGCTACACATGGAAATAAACACGCACGCACACACATACACACACGCACACACACTCTAAAGATATATAGGAAATATTGAGGAAACTCTGGTGTATGACTGCAGTGTTGGTAGGCTCAGTGTCATGTTGTCTGACTTGTGTTACCTATCAACAAGGTTGATTTTACCGGCCTGAGTCACAAGGAAGAAATAATTAAACTATTATTGACACTTCAGTAAACGGTAACTAATTCAGTTTCGAGTCAAGTATGAGATAGAGGTGTGAGCGTTTTGAGCATGGAGGTGTACAGAGGATTAAAAAAAAAAGCACACAGATCACATTATCAGTGGGATATGAGAAAATGAAACAGTGGATGGAGCCCGCCAGGAAGAGCGCCAGGTTTGGAAGCCAACTTTTGCTAGTGGCCAAACCTTGTAATTACATCACATGACACGCTGCGGTCCAAATTTTTCAAACATTTTTTCATAAGCTCACGTTGTGAGCGAGGCTGCTGTAATATGGCGGATGCATATTTTTTGGGAGCGTCACAAACCCCCAATGACTCTTTTGTGTCTCCATAATTTGAGCCAAATCGCTCCAATAAAATTATTAAAGTCTAGAAGAGCCACAAGATTAAATCATTGAAGCGGGGCACTGAACCGGAAGTTGGCCGAGTAGAAGAAGAGTGGCGTCATTGTGTGGCCAAGAGGTCGAGCTTTCTGACTTCATGTGCCGCCGAGCAGCCGTCGCGGGGATGAACGGGGAGCCGTCTACCGTGCTGTATCCAGATAGCACCGGTAGTTGTTGGATGCATGGTGCGGACGCATTCTAAACGCTGTTCTGTACTTCCTTCCTCAGTCATTTGTTTCAGTTAAAGCCCTGGCTGTCAGCTGCATCCAGTCCCCTCCAGATCACACGTTACTGCGGGCTGGAAAACACAGATACAGCCAGTCCTCGAGTATGTGTGAAACCATGCTGTTTCATTATTCCAGCACTGGCTTATGTTAACCATTCAGTGTTCTGCTGTGCACCGCTCATTCACCTACTCTTCAGCAGCAAGACATGTGGAGCTGTACCACACTGAGCAAATAGACAATAACCCTTCGAGCAGGGAGGACTGACCTTCCCTTTTGTCGACTTTCCACTTGATTCCAGCGACATGTGGACACCTCACGGAAACCATAATGGTTTGATGGTGCGAATGCAGAATCGGGCTGCTTGCTCCACAGTGAACTGACTGGAGGCTGATGGGTATTTAATTAACTGTCCTCTATTTGTTAATGAATGAGTCCAACTGTTATTTAATCCTAAAGAGTCACTGCTAATTAAGTGGACTGGTTGAACATTTCTGCCCGAGTTCTCTCAAGCATCAGCCTCTTCCCTCCGTCTCCCCTCTCCGTATGATGGGTGTGTGTGTGTGTGTGTGTGTCGGTCTTGTGACTGTTCTGTAAAGTAGGTCTCCTTGTCCTCTCTAAAAGGCTGTGAAGAAGACAGTAAAGCTCTGAAGTAAACCGAGCTGAAAAGCAGTCACGATGGAGTTTTGAAGTCACTAAAACAGCTGGAACAAAGAGCTGTAACTCTTCATCTTTGTGTTCATTAGCTTGTAGCTGTGAATGGGCCTCGTACTGTACTCGGTCGTATTGGCCCTCGCCTCCTTGCTTCTCTTTTACGTTAACCAAGTCGTTTGTCTTGTCATAACGTTGTAGTTGTCATAAATATACCCAGTAAAAATCATACCCGCTATTGTAGAGTGTGGCCACGGAGGCAGTAGTTTGATATTGTTCAGAATATCCGTAGATATACGCTGTGTTTTAAAATGGGACACTGCAGGGAAACAGAGCTGTTGGAAGCACTTTATCTAGGCTAAGTGTGTGTGTGTGTTGTCTTACCTGCTGCTGCAGTGTTCCACACACACGCACAACCACACAGGGTGGGGGCATTTAAGGTCCAATGCTCCTTGAAATAACGAGATGTGTTCCCAACAAGAGGAGACGAAATAAAGATTGAACTTGAATGAGACAGAAATGGGCTTAAAAGCACAACACGTCTGTAGAAAAGGTTTTCAAATGATTAACTGATGAATATCATTAATGTGTACAGTGAGCTGTCAGGAAGGAGCTCAATTCCGTCATACTAGATGTTAAGACTCCCCTGAATTTAATTCTGTGGCAATAAGTGAAAGGTTAGAGCATCGCAACGTTGAAGACGGAGAGATTGTAATTGTTTTATCGCCTCCTATGCGCAGGTAAAATTAGAAAACCTACATAAAATATGAGTACTTTAAACGGGAATACTACTGTAAAATGCCAATATTAAGCCAGCTGAAAGGTGAGAGAGGATTCATCTCGGTGTCAGTCAGTTTACAAAACAGTGTTTTCTTTCATTTTTCCCTCTCCTGGTGCAGGGCAGAAGAATCAAAAGAGAATCATCGGACCATTATTGTAAATCTTTCATGCAGATTGCTTCAAGTATGATTCCATAAAAAAAGAAGTTTTACATGCAGCATGTTAATTCACCCTAATGACTTATTTACAACTTTACTAAGTGAGACCAGGGCGTCCGGCTGAGGCGGATGAGAGGGGTCATCAATTAATGGCAGGATGTCGACTCCTCCGGTCTACATGCACAAGTGTCCTTGAGCAAGTGATAGCTCTGCTGCCATCAGTGTGTGTTTGGGGGTTAGGGTTAGGGTTGTGATTGACCTACTGTCTGTGCTGGGCTTTATGTCCTATTAAGTGTCAGGGTTTGTTAATACCATGGCAGTGCTATTAATGCAACACAAAGGCTGTTCATAGGGGAGAGAAATTCATGTGGGACTGTATGACAGGGTGACAAAGACTCAGTGTTTCAGCTTACATTAACTGCGTCAGGATCGGACGTTAAAAACAGAACGCCTGATGAGTTCAGGTCGGGCTCATTCTCTGGGCAAAGTGCTTTGTTTCCGAAGGCAGAAAAGAGCTTCTTGGGGCAGCAGGAACAAGCTGCGAACACCACGCTGACATATCACTACCATTTATGATGATGTGGTGGACCTGAAGATGGTTTTAAAGGGTGCTCCAATCAGGTTTTTTGTGGCCAATCACTGACTGCTGGAAACGGTATCGGCCAATACTAATCACCGGTCCGTCTATCCCCTCAGTCACAAACGGCTTGCTGGCAGAACCTCAAATCTGTTGTTCTGGTCAAACCAAGAGGGCACTTAAAATCCTTATTGATATTTGCGGGAGGAGAGCTAGCCAGTGACCAGCAGAGTCCTTCTCTTCCGGGTTACCTCTGGAGGTAAGTGGCCCACTCTTAATCCCATTTTGCCACTGGCCGCAGCCAGGCTACGTGAACCAATCCTGACGCGCAACATGAGCTTGTGGTGTGTGTGCTTGTACGAAGTTGTCATGTCATTCAGACAAAAAAGACTTTTGGCCACCAGCTCCTGAGTAAACTATCCTGGTCTTTAGCTGCTAAAGTTTCCACTGTGTTTCACCAGCTAGTCGCTAATCCACCTGCCTGCTGTTTGATTCTGAAAACATGACTTTGACAGAAGTGGAAGTTCAACAAAACAGGAAAGTTGTGGGTCGAGGCAATGAGCTGGAAGTTGCTATAAAGCTAAAGGGACCTGAAGAGTTGGCTCTGTTACTAAAAGTGACCCCTTTCATATTTAAGCAGTCCAGCTGTCCTGTTAGATTGTTTCTATAAAGGTTTTCATTGTCGATGGCTTACAAAAGGTTTTAAAATAGTGCAGATCCATTCACGTAATGTTACTGTCCAGCTCGCCGCTGTTCAGCAGTGCAGCGCTATCAGCGGTGGTTCTGCCAAATTTGAATACAGCCATTATAACACATTTATGTAACAGGATATCATCCAGATACACGCCAAAAAGCCCCGACAGACGGATGAGGCCGGCAAAGCAACAAAACTGACTTTCCGAGAAGGACTTAAGACGCACACTCACTCCGTCACTTCTGTCTCTGAGCTGGGACACACTGTTGGCCACAATGGGAAAGTAGCCCTCCACAATAATTAACAGTGACTTCTGTTCCAGGGAACTGAAGTGTGAGAGGGAGGGAGGGAGGGAGGGAGAGAGAGCTACTCTACAACTCTGCCTGAGAAAGAAAGACAAGTGTGTTTGTGTGCAGGCTCCTCCTCCCTCTCTCTCCCCCTCTCTCTCCCTCGCTCGTCCTCTCTGTATGGTGAATCTCAGCAGTGTGAGCTGGAAGCTCTAGGCGAACACACACACTGTCCCAGTCAGTCTGGTGAACAAGTTGATAGTTTTGGTCTGCCGGTTAGCGATCGAGTCAAACAGCTCCAGAGAAGTGTGTGTGTATGAGTGCACTTGTCTGAGAGGGCGAGGTGTGTGAGTGTAGGATGTGTGTGTGAGTGTAGGATGTGTGTGTGTGAGTGAGGATGAAGCGAGCCCGGCGTTGCTGTGGATGGATCCTCACCCGCTGCTGCTGCTGCTGCTACAACGGCACAGGTGGGACAGTGTGTGTGTGTGTGTGTGTGTGTGTGTGTGTGTGTGTTTGTGGTGCATGCTTTACAAGTTATGAAGTTTGTATTTTATGTGTGTGTGCTGAAGAATGAAGCTGAGAACAGGTTTGTTTGTGCGTGTGCATGTGTGTGTGTGTGTGTGTGTGTGTGTGTGTGCACGTGCAACACTGACTGTGGTAAAGGCGAGGTAGTAATTCCTGTTCTTTCGATTTTTTTTCCCCTTCTTTTACGATTGTTGTGGCTCCACTGGAAACTAAATCTGAATTGAAAATGAATTGTGAAACAGGAAGCTATGTGTCACACAGACAGACGGAGTGGGAGAGAGACACAGAGGACAGTTTCTGTCTTTGTCTGCATGAAGAATCAGATGTTGGATTGAGCAATCTGTTTTCCTGCGTTTCAGTCCGCGGCTGCACGGGGTGTGTGTGCGCGCGGGTGTGTTTGGGTGTGTAGCAGGTTACGGTATGAATGATCCTTTGGCCAGCATCAAAGGACTTTAACACTGACTTCACTGGAGTCATCCCAGGAATCATTTTCAGGATTTCCCAATAACGGTCCTTCCCCACAGTCGGACCCTGTGGTTCCTGGTCGGTTTCACTCGGAGCTGTTTGGCCGGTTCTTGAGCGATTCTCTGTCTGAACTTGTTTGCCACTGGGTCGCATTCAGAAATCAGATGATGTGACTGTAGACTGTAACGTTAAAGCAAAGGCTCGACTTGTAAGTTTAGTTCCTCAGAAATGGATCTGTTTCTGGTCTGGGTTTCTATAACGAATGGAAAAAAGTTTCTTTTCGCAGACTTTTTGTCCGACAACAAGCCTCTGTTGTTCTTGTCGAGTCAGTCTCTTGAGGTGAAGTGAAGTGCTGCGTTGTAACAAAGAAGGGTTTGAAGTTGAATATGTGCAAAAACCTTGTTTAAGCTTCAGGCCATTCCCTTTGGGTCCTGTCAGACTGGGACTGGGTTGTTTTCATACAGAGGTCGGTGTGAGACAGGCAAATAAGTAACAAGTGTTTTTCATGGAGACTGTTCTCTCCAAAGTTTTTTTTTTTTTTTTTTTCAGCTCATAATGCTCTCCTAACAAGCAAACCCCTGGGAGGCAGGTGACTTTCCTCTCCAGATAGGAAATAGAATTGGTGGTTTGTTGCCGGGAAGAGTCTGGCTTTAACATCACAAATCACAAAATGAATCACATTCATGTCATTCATTTTTGGAACAGTCATGTGGGTCATTTGAAAAAAAGTGGTGACAACATATCTGGTTGTGTATAGGTGGGAGCACTTGTGGTTTTAGAAAAATGGTACGCAACATTCCTGACTCAATATTAAAATCACTATGACTTAAAGGGGAACTCCACCAATTTGACACATTAAATGTGTTTACATGAGTTCTACTGCATACGTAAAGAATAAAAAATAGTAAAAAGACTTTTGTGTCTCTAAACTACGCTGCATGTAACCTGATGGATTGCCTTCAGTGATGTCACTCAGTGGCTACAGTGGGTGTATTCTGCATTGTGAAAAGCAGTCCACTGGTTTAGCATTGCACACCTATAACACTGTTGGACTAATTATGGTATGTTCTAAAACAAATGATCAGAATCATTACAGCAGATCAATACCTGACACCCTACATCATCCATAATGTGTAAAATTGGTGGAGTTCCCCTTTAAATTCGTTTTACATGCAGGGTTCTCCCCAGAAATTTTTAGTGTAGCGACGCACCGTCAGCCGGGGGACGGACGGACGCTCATCGTCGTCAGCTGGGAGCTCCTAGCCGTCAGCCGGGGGACGGACGGCAAACGGACACGGAGTATAGCGGTGCTGACCTAACGGTATAGCAGCGCAGCGCCGCTTTTCCACCATCTGGGGAGAACCCTGACATGTAACGTGGGCATGTGTCTGAAGTAATACAGCATTTACCACTGCTGGTAATGCCAGTACATGGTGTCAATAGTAATGCAGAGTACACCACATAGTTTACAGGTGTGTCATTCATCCCCTCATCAGCCTGCTGTGTGTCCATCACGGTGGAACAGTGGGAGTTGTTCTTTAGGTCATGTTTAGGGTGTGCGTTGGGTTTCAATGCCCAGCACTCCTGCAGCCACAATCATGTGGTTTAGTTTAAAGCTGTTTGCCTGATTTAGTGTTTTTTAAGGAGAATCTAAATTAGACAATCGATTTTGGTGGAAGGTAAAAATTTTACGTGAACCCATTAGGTTTTATATCTTCCTCTGTTGTAAACCTGACGGTCTAGTTCAATTGAATGAGGAGAGCTTACATTACTGCTCTCTCAGTTCAGGCCAACCCCATCGACTGTGTGCGCTGTCAACCAATCAATGCTCTGAAGTGGGCTGAATTTCTGAAGTGGTTTTATTGTGTTGACCGGCTCTCTCTCTCTCTCTGGCCTGACTCCGACACCGACACACACGGCACTGACAGATCAGATGTGCTGTTTTGGGCTGCCGGTTATCTGCAAACCACGAAATAAGCAAATAAACCTTTCTCACTGTCCACTGTGACACAATAGATGAGTAGAGCCCTGCGGTGTGCGCGCTGTTTGTTTGCTCATGTTTGGTTCTGAACCTTCCTTCACAGGTTTCGGTGTGTGTGTGTGTGTGTGTGTGTGTGTGTGTATATTTCTGTTTGTATATCTGAAAACATCTTTGCGGCTCAGGACTACAGTTATCCATGCACTGCCCCTTTTTAAGGTCATGTCAGCATGCAGATATAGTTAGCTAAATGTTAACTAGCTGCGTGCGCAGGGACAGTGGACTCTGGCCCCAGAGCAGCCGAGCTTCGCGTTTAGAGACTGCGCACATGTGAAGGACAGTGGCGACACGTTCATATTCCTTACACTTCATGAGAACGAGTGTCAGAGTTCAGGAAATAAATCCTCTTCCTCTCTGTGCATCATGGGAGACGTGCCTCCCTGCATCCAGCTCCGTTTCCCAAAGTTTCAGAACATTTCCCTCAACAACCTGTTTATATAACCAAATTGTATAAACCTAACACTGCTGATTTATCACTGAAGCTCAGCTGGTTAGACCGGTTTGTATGATGTGTGTGTTACAACATCTGCGTATGAACTGTACGACCATTCTGCACGTCTGTAGTCATGTCTCTGACAACACACAGCTGCATTCAGTCTGTGTGATATGAGGACGAGGGGGAGCCAAGCCATGTTTTTCCTGACAGAGACACACACACACACACACACACACACACACACAGATGCACTTCCTCACTCACTCACACAGTCACCGGGTGATTAACTGGGGTGTAAAGTGTTCTTGCGTCTCTTTCCCTTCCACTACCCATTAAACCTGAAGATGGACAGGAAACTACTCTGACCCTGAGGCGCGCACACACACACACACACACACACACACACACACACACACACACACACACACACACACACACACACACCCTCTCAGTCTGCCAGCAGAAATAATGGACAGAGACGGCATTAGCTTGGTCCTCACTCCTCTGTTTCATCTGCTGTGATTCAGTGTGGCCACTCTGATCTGACCCACAGCTCAAACCAAGTCTCTAATCATCTCAATAAACACAGACCTCTGGTCACTGTGAGAGGTGGCAGCATCAGTAACAGTGGAGGAAGAGGACTGATGAGTTCATCATAACTCCCAGCCTTAATTTAAGTCTCAATTTCAATACTAGTTCCAAGTAACAGGTGCAGATAGTGTTGATGCCTGCAAGAAAAAAACAGCGGCCTTATAGATTGAGCCAGAAAAATTAAGTCAAGTTTAGATGCTCCCCCCCCCCCCCCCCCTTTTTTTGATTTATTCAGCAAAAACATTTTCATTTCTACATTTGTAAAAAATGTATTTATGGCACAAGATTGTCGGTTATCCTATCTGTAACGTTTTTCAGTTCCAGTTGAGCCGTTTCCAAGAGTATTTCCCGTAACGTCTCCTAGTTCCCATGAAGGGGAGTGTTTTGTTTTAGCCTCTTGTCACAAAGTGTCTCTTCTCAGCATGAGGACAGCTCCTAAAACGACTAAGAGCTTCTCTTCAGTCCTCTCTGCCAAGCCGAGAGCAGCGCTTGCTATGAAATTGAGGGAACTCTGGAGTGAAGTGGACGAACCGGGTTGACTTTGTTGCACTAATGAGCTCATTTTCTATGTCCTCACTGGTTTTGTTGGCAGATATGCAGACACCAACACAGACTGGTTGACACAATGACACAGCATTTCTAATCTTACATGTAGAAACAGACGCACAACCGCCTCAGTCACCGGAGGATACAGACCGGAGACCTGGTGACAGTGTCAAACATATTTCAATCATCAGCCATACCAGACAGTCCAGTGACAGTCATGAAGCTGCCTTACTATTAGAACAAAGTATTGGCTGCATACTCTCTGACCCTTCCAATTTTTCTAGGAGGCTCCCATTTTCCATGGGCCCCTCCTGGATTAATCCCGGGGTCAAAATTTTGCTAAATACAATTTTTTATATACCTTTTTACACCTTCTAGTGAGCAGAACTTGTTTCTAAAACCGCATTGCAAATATTCCTCCCTAGTGAGTGACAGGCTGACAAAAAAAAAGGAAGGACAGAAAGAAATACTGAAGTAACTTCCAGACGAAAATGTCTACATTTCTGTCGATCGTTGGGGTCGCACCGATGTCAGTGAACATCTCAAGCAGGGAGGGCGAAAAACTGAATGTTTATCCCGGAGATGATGCATAAATTCATGTCAGAGGGCCAAATATTCCTGCGCTCAATTAAAAGTATTTAGCATAAAAATGATGTTGCAGTATCATTTTGATACAACCAGAATACAGGAAACAAAGTCTCTGAAACGCGAGGAAGAGGACTCCACACCCAGGATTTTGTTTTGAAATCCTCCCTGTTTTTCAGGTGTGAAGGTTGACAGATATCATCTACGTAGAGATAACTATCTGTGTAATGGCCTCCACTTTCATCAAAGTATTGCGCTTTTAGATCAAACTTGCTATCAGCAGTCACTAAGGGCTGATTATGGATATGATTTGGTTTTGAGAGCGCTGGAAATGACTCTGCTTTAGCTAATTATTCATTTTACAAACGGGAGGACTGTTGCTACTACCAGTTCTGCCTCTGCTGTTGTTGATACTGCCGTTACATGAAATGCTGGCCCTGTTCAGTGGTCGAGATGGAGAGCGCTTGAGAGGAAGAAACAAAGAACGATTGAAACGAAAATAAATACACAGATTGCAAAGACAAGAAATATACCGAGGTCTTCTCAGGTCAGAGCTGAGGCATGTGTCTGTGGGGCGTTATGTAACCTACTTTTATCTGCAGTGTTGCTGCTCTGAAGACTCGATTAAAGCTCATTTTGTCTGTGTATCTTCCAGTTCATCAGAGACCATAGGGACTGTCAGTGTGTGTGTGTGTGTGTGTGTGTGTGCATCGCTGCATGTAGTCAGATGTTTGTATCCTCGCTAGAAACAAGTCTCCATTTTACAAAATCTCATCTGAAGCCTCAATAACTTTTGTGAAACTCATGAATTCAAGCGTCACGTGTGAGTCAGTCTGACATGTAAATGTGTGATGCAGCGGTGCTGGTAAGGTAACTCTGTTTGTGTAGTTAGTACAGTTGTGTGTGTCACATATGTAAGACACAGGAGAGGGAGAGAGAGAGAGAGAGAGGGAGGTATGAGAGGAATGTCATCACGCCAGATTACTGTCTGTTCCTGTCATTGATAAAAGAAGCATGATGAGAGGAGAGCAGGCGGTCAGAAGGAGAGAGGGCTACAATGTCCATACTTCCCACATGATACAAACACTCCTCTCACTCTATTTGATTTTGAGTTAAAGGGGAATTCCACCCGTTTTGCCGCTCAAATTCCAAGCAGTCCGGGAACTAAAGCCGGAATCCTGCTTCGCAAGTGCGTGTGTGTGTGTTCGACGTGGCCGTGGTTTCGCTCTTTCATCGTGCCTCCTGTACATACCAGCGGTGTAAGCCAAGCCTGCTATTGTGTTCGAGTTCAGCTTCTGGTGAATCGTAGATTTCAAATACAGAATTACTTAATCTGTCCATTGCTCAATCAATTTAAATTAAAAGAAAAAAAATGCTCCTAAATATCTCAAGGTGCAGAAAGCAGCATGACTGTTGGAGTCGAGCAGCAAATTAACAAACTATTTTGAATATTAAGAGCATGTATAAGCCAGCTGTGAGCATCAGTGATACAATCTGGTGTCATTTGATTCATCTGATATGATTTGGATGTCTGTGGCGCAGCAGGTAAAGCAGGTCCTACTTTGCAGGGCTGGCAGTTTTCTTAAAGGGACAATTCGCCCCAAAAATCTAAAGTACCTATTTTTTTTTCCTCTCGGCTGTGTGGTGTTATTGATCTGTTCTGAGCGTGTAGGTGTGAGCTGCAGAGTTTTGGAGATTCTGGCTGTAGAGGATATATCAAACGAGACAAAACACAGGCAGGTACTCAAAGAGGAGCGACGATGCGTATGTGTGTGTGTGTATGTGTGTGTTGAGCTTTGTGCGCCCGAGTCCTGTCTTGTCAATACAGCCATTCATAGACAAAATGTGTGTGTGTGTGTGGTGTAATTACAGAGTGAAACTGTGTGTGTGTGATTAAAGATGGTGAGTGATGGGGTTTTTAACAGTAGACGGTCTGTCTTTGTGTCGCCCGCACAACAAAAGCCTCCTTGTCTGGTCTCACCTGACTCTGGCCCGTCAGTGTGACACACAGCATTCAGTGTTACCCAAAGTACTAAAGCCGCAGCACTCTCTCTCCAACTATCACTTCTTAAACGAACGCTGGACCTCAACTCGGCGGTGACTGATGATGACCATTAGCAAATTTGAAAACCTGTTCCTCGTTGTATCCTTAAATAGGCTGACAAGTACCATGTGGTAGATACTGGTGAGGGTGGTTTTGAAGGTTAACATGTTTTGCGTGAGAGGGATTCCGGGCTGCAGTGCCTGTGACAGGAAATTGTTGCGTTGGTGTGGGCGCGCTTGCTTCCAGGGAAAGGCACGGTAGATGATGAGATGCCAGTCTGGATCAAGAATGACAGGCTGAAATTTTTATCTTGTGTAATGCAGGTCACGCTGGTTTCAAGGCATCTCAAGACTTCGTGGCTGTCAGAAAGACCGGCGCATCTACATTTTTTTGTTGTTGTGTCACGTGTGTGAAAAGGTTTCCGATTCCTGCCGCCGTTGGTCCTTCTTTCCTGTCTGAGGTGATGAAAAAAGTGGAATGTCCTTTTTTGAGATGAAGATGCATCCCGCCGAGCAAACATATCCCAAACACATCAGTTCAGCATCTTCTCCGACCATAAAGGACTTTTAATAGAAAGGCTCTTTATCAGCCTTGTTAAATATTATGTTTTGGTCATCCAACTATGGAACATTAGTGTACTCGATTAAGGTTGGATGACCAAAACAAGGTATGTAATAATGCTGATCCTGTAGCTTTTACTGCTTGGAGTAAAAATTGTTCGTCATAAAAACTCTAATTTTGACGTCAGCAAAGATGTTATTTGATGCGTTTTGTTCTGCGGGACAACTGAAGACGACACACAGCGTAATGTGTGTTGTCAGCCATAGAGCCTTTAACAACAACTTCATAGCAACACCTGAGCCCCTGCATCTGCTGACGAAAGCTATGAGCTGTGACTAAAAGCTCTAGAAACACCAAATGAGGGCACCCTGTGTGCGGAGTGCATTTCTGTCATGCTTCTGCGTTCGAACCTTTAACCTGAGCGTGTGGAATGGTCCTTTAACAGCTGTTCCTGGTTGCAGTGGTGACTGATGAGCTCCCAGCTGCTGACAGCAGCACATTGTGGTTCTGCATCGTCATTTTTCCCTTATTGAGAAGTGGATTATTTTCAACTCAACTGTGTGTGTGTGTGTGTGTGTGTGTGTGTGTGTGTGTGTGTGTGTGTGTGTGTGTGTGTGTGTGTGTGCGCGCACATTCTACTCCTTGATGAGTTTCTGCGGTCAGCCAGATGTCAAGGCCACATGATGACGAACAGTGGTGGTGAAAGCAAACACACGCACAGGTGAACGGGTGACCTCTGACATGTTTCCCTCTCTTTTGGACACATGACTGGAGTTGCTCAGGAGCACTTCAGGGAGTAAGCACTGAGACGCCGGGGGGGAGTGACGACAGGGAGCGAGTGAGAGGGAGGATTGTGATGAATGAGGAGGAGCCCTGGTGGGCCAGCACTGTTGATCCTGTCAGCGAGCCGAGCGAACTGAGCTGATGGCTTTCAGTTTCTGTCTCCTCATACAGATGCACTCGATTAATGTCCGATCCAAACCGAGTGTAAAAACGAGGGAGGATAGGACGTACCTTGACCTGATGTCTGTCCTGTCCTGCTCATGTTCGGCAGTATTTCTCCAGCTGTGTTCAAATAACTGGAGGTGGTGCCATATAATTCATTAATACTGCGGCTGTGTGCTTCAGACGGTAATGAGGACATGCTCTGTGAAGGTTATCAGTGTAAGCGCAAATGATTACCTAACAATGGTGAATATTGTCGACGTAGGTCTACCAGGTCATGGTCATTTTTAGAACCTGAAACTCGTCCAGTTGCCTACGATACAGCGCTCAGAAAAATGGTTCCAAAACGCTCCCTGAAATATAAAAGGCTGGCTGGCTGTTTGGTTTTCAATCACAATCTGTCCGATAAATGAAATCAGCCATTACAGGCATTCTTGTAAATTAACAGTGATAAGGGAGGAGGCCGTGGAAACCATGTGACTGACTGCCACAACTCATGTTTCCAATAGAAGTACGGGTTCATCACAAGCTGTCTCAGGGTTACAGACAGTAGGATTTTAGACTATATATTTTGAAGGTGTAGTTTGGGATTTAGTCTTAAAGGTATCATCGGGCCCATACTTTAAGTCTGGGTGTGCTTTACACGTTTACCCGGTTTGCCTTAGGGCAGGTTGGCCACGCTACATTCTTGAACTTCCAGGCTGAATGCGAGTTAAAGGTCAAGTGATCTCAGCAAGAGCAAAGGAATATTTGCAGTCATAAGGAACACCAACTAAGGTGTGTGTGCCCGTGTCTGTGCATGTTTGAATGTGTTTTGTGTGAGTGTGTGTGTGTGTTTTATGCAGGCTTCATCAGCAGGCCTGTGATGGCTGGACTGTACAGTTATTCTCATATTCATAGTTTTCTTCTGTCAAGTGTGATGGACGAAAAAGAGAGACGTGCGCCTCAGCAGCACTGGGCGACCTTGGCTGCTGTGTTTGAACAGAAAGTTGTATTTGTGCCACACTCCCGATACCAACAGATAACAAGTTGGCCAGCAGCTGACACGAATACACACTCATTAACCCACAGTGCTCGAGTTAACCTGAACTGACACAAGCAACACAGTCTGGTGTTTCTGCACGTGGTCGGCGCTGATCTAGGAAGTGAAAGTGATTTTATTGTCGTTTCTTACAGGGAAGAAAAATAACCCATGTTTTTCTGCCATCCGCGGCTAGGCAGCAAACACGAGTGTACAAACACGAGACGTTCAGATTAAAAGTAGAGAAAAGGAGGAGGGAGGGAGGGAGGGAATGACTAGGAAGAGAAATTAAGGTAAACCCCCCAAAAAAGCCCATCTATAGAAGGTACAGCAGAACACCTCAGGAGATTCTGCTGACCCTTAACTTTTCATTTCCTGTCTCAAACACACACACACACACACACACACACACACACACACATAGCACACACACTTGGTCACAATACCAACACAGCAGCAACCGCAGCCTGTAGCTCCCAGCTGTATGAGAGTGCAGCTGATCTCCCACACTCCTGACACATGACTGCTCCAACTACCCCACAACACACACACACACACACACACACACACACAGGCTATGCAAATGGTTAAACAGTGCACTGTCATCTCATTAATTTCAGTGGAACATGTCGCACCTGTTTGATATAAACCATTTATTTCGTGTTTATACTTAATCAGCATCACATATTTGTCCCTTCGCTTTCAACACTTGAACGTTTAATTACAACCTCCACTTGGAACTATATGAAGACAGAAGTATTTCATCTCCAACACGGGTCCATGTGTCAGAAGTGACGGGATGATCAGAGGAGGCGTGTGAGGCAGCTGCTGAACAGACTTTGACATTCCTAGAAAATGTCATCTGGATCTCACTCACCAAGAGCCAAAGCCTGAATATATTCAGCTGAAGCACATGTGTCAGGATGGGGGGGAAAAAACACGCAGCTCATTAATCGTCTTCAAGTCAAAATGTTATGTCGAGATATCACTGCTTACATTTAGGCTAGTTTAAAGGTCTGTGTGGATCTGACCCGTCATCATTTAAATGAAGATATCTGTGATTTCTCACAGTGAGACATCAAAATGAGATTTTACACACATGCAGCTGGAACTAAAGCTTTTATTGTCAGCAAGTGTTATTACCAGTGATGGTGAGCTTGGTGCCAGAGCCCTAATTCATACAGACACACACACACACACACACAAACACATTTATCATTACCACTACTCAGCTAACCCTAACCGCAATCTTAAACATCGTCGTCACCCTAAAATGTTATGATTTACATTATGGGTACTACGTTTTGTCCCCAGAAGGAGGGTGGGTCCCCACAGTGTGAGCGATTTATGTCCCCACAACTTTATTATATACGTACACACACACACACACACACACATACTGAGACCCTCTTTCTGATTTATTGAGAAAACTGAGAATTTGATTGTTGGCAGTAATGTGATGAACGATCGATGTCGGAGTGGGTGAACTTAACGCCCTCATCAGCTGATTTGACGTGACTGTATATGTCAAACACAGAGTGCAGAGACCAGCCTATGTTTGAATCACAAAAAGAAACGTGTTGAACAGGACGACAAAGTGTATTTAAAAAAAAAAAAAAAAAAAAAAAAAAGGGGCTAAAGTTCCTCCAGTTACCTGCAAAACATGAAGAAGTTTGTCTTGTTTTTTCAATCCTGAGCCAGGAACCATTTGAACGATATGAAACAAGAACAATGGAAGGGACACACCCTCCACAGTATTATGTTGTATTATACGTTGATGTGTAAAACATTTGGAACCCTGTGAATGAGGATGAGTAAGTGCAACCAAAAACTGATGGATTCCACTAAAATAACACGTTATCTGATTTCTTTCAGAAAACTATCCCGTCAGTGGCTCTGATGGGAAGACCGAGTCCGTGGCGAACCTCCAGCCGCAGCCGTCCCTCAGCTCGCTGCAGTCCAGCTCTCCTGGTCCCAAGCGCTCTGGAAACACTCTGAGAAAATGGCTGACCAGTCCGGTCCGCCGCCTCAGCCACGGCAGCTCCGTCAAGAAACTTCCCAATAACAAACAGAAGAAGACTGGTAAGACTTCTGCTTGTATTCAGAGCACAAGCTGAGCTCATTGAACATAAATCTGAATCAGCATCAGCAGTATAATGAGACCTTACTGAGCACCATTTCAAAGCATACCAGACTTTTTATTAGATTTCTTTCTATCACGTAGCCGTCACTTTGAGTTCAGTTTGGTACAGTGAAGATGTGTCTTGTGATGCCGTTGCAAGTGTAAAGAATTACTGGATTTTTCTTGTAAAGTAGTGGCTGATTGGCTGGCTTTAAATGTCTAATTTCATTTCTAATATAGCGTATAGCTAATTTAGGAATAGTGACACAACTTTGGACGTGAGAAATGTGATTAAATGTTCGCTGTTAATAGATTACTTATTTCAAGTCTCAGTGGGACTTCTGAGAGAGGCTGGAAGTCTCGACACTGCTCCAAACGCTTCTCGTGTATTTCTTCCGAGTGTTTGAGTAATGATCTGATTGGCAGGCCCAGGATCAGGAAGAGACGAGAGCAGGAAGAGCATCGACCTGGGACAGCCTGACCTCGGCCTGCAGGATGACATCATCGACGAGGTAGGGCCCGTCAGACGTGTCAGCTCTGATTTGGTTTTAAATAGCTGGTGTTTCACAAAGCGGCTGACATTTAATTGCTTAAAGTCGGTTCCCCTTTTTTGAGGCCGCGTCAGGGTTTTTTCTTAGTTATTCTTAGTTCTGACTCTTTCTTGCAGGAGGGTCAGGGTTGTTGCCATCCCTTTGCTGTCGAAACTCAAATAATGAGAGCAGGAATCATCTTAACAAAATCTGTTAAAAGTGAAAATATTACAGTCATATCTAACAACTCTGAAGCCCATAATGATAGGTTGTAAGCATCATGTTCTTATTTGTTATGGATAGTAGGTACACTGTATGTGCTCACCCATTCACTTTGAAAACACAGGGCTGGAGCTGCAACTCAAAATTGTATTTGATTGACAGCTGACCATCAACAGGTTGATGTAATTGCACTTATGTTGCCATTTACATCATTAACTATTGGCCCATTGGTACATTTATATGAGAAGTGAAAAACCAAGCATGCTGATAGCTCATCGGTCAAACTTTGAATATGTGGAATGTGTGGTTTGATCTGCTACATGTTAAAGGTGTCTGTAGTTTAAAGGTAAAGATCTATCTGCTCCTCCAACATGTGGTAGAGGTATTAAAGATGTACTCATGCTGTCTGCTTCCAAGTAATGGACAGTAAACAGATTAAGTTCCTCTTTCCATGTGTAATGGGAGTCTGTCTGACACACATATACATCCCACACACAGATAAATACATCCCCCCCCCTCCACACACACAGACTGATAATACTCTAAAATGACTCACTGATTACCGATAATATGAAAACTGTTGAGTCTGACGTCTTTAAATATGTTTTACTTTGAATGCTGTCATAGCAAAACCCTTCCGCACGAGCTGACTTCCTGGTCCTCATGTGTAGTCAAAACTCAGCAACTTTTTTTTTTTTTTAACATCTGAAACCCTGGAAATAAAACAAATTGATAAAAGCTAAATAACATGGCAGTCTGATGAAAACAATGCTGTTTTTCTTCATTCTCGTAGTTTAATGATCGTGAGGCAGACGCCGTGTCCAAAATGGAACAGGATCAGAGAGTTTTAAACATCAGGATGAGGACAATAAGTAATATCGGGGGAGCTGATGTGAGAAGAAAAACACGTGTTCAACAGATCAATCCAAAGTTGTTTTTGTTTGTGTGGTAGGGGAGCGACAAAGCATTGGTTACAGCCATGAAAACAAAGACGGAGCTCTTCCTCAGCCTCTTCAAATAGCATTCTGTGGCGGCCGAGTGCATGTAAACGCTCTGCCACACAGACCTCTGTTGATGGAACAACTTTGGATACAGCTCAGTGCAGCTTTGTGTTTGAGGAGTTGATCCGCCTGCCAAAGATAACTCAGGGAATTGGATCTACAAACGAAACTAACTTGAGTCAATATGAAAATTCCAAAAAGGCATAAACACAAATGAATCAATATAGTTTAATGTACAAACATGTTTTGTTTTTTTTATAACTAGCTAAATTTACTTGTATTTTTTATTATTATGTTTAACCTTAAATAGATGTGTTAATAAAACTCCCCTGAAATAAGTGAAAGTTGAAATAAATGAAAGTTGTTCTTTGAACATAATCTTTTTTTAAATAGAAAAATATTGAAATGTATTGACTAATTTAAATAACATAATATATGTATTGCCCCACTTATTTATGCCAGGATTTATTTCATATTCTTATGTACGTATTTGTTTATTAATCAGTGACTAAAATGTCAGTCCATATTTGATTAGGCCAACATGTATTGATTGAGTGTGATCAGTGAAGTGATGTTTATAACAACATGGTAAATGGTGACTTGTGTCCTCTCTAATGGGCTCTGTGTCGTGTGTCTGTCTGCTTCAGAGAGTCCTCAGTAAAGATGGTAACCTCCTCTCCAAGACGTCCTCCGGGATGCAGAGCGGCGGGGAGGAGGAGCAGGACGAGGAGGCTCACACCCCTCTGCCTCCCCCCATGGAGATCATCAAGGACCCGTCGGCTCAGGACGACAAGGTGAGAGGAGGCAGGAGGGAGGAGGAGGCTTTCACTGCTGGTCTCTCCTGACGTCGACTTTTATTAGAGACTGAAACTGATCTTCAGTCAGCGTTAGATTCACATGTAGACTGAAGCCTGTTTGTGTCCATATAACATCATATCAGTGTTTCTTTTAATAGAATTTGTGTAAATTTGCGATTTTCAGTCGTTTTTTTATACATGTCGCTCGTTAGTTTATTTCTGTTACACCATAGCGTAATATTCTCTGTCATATTATCATTTGGTTAAGGTTGAGAACAGCTGTATTAGTGGTGCTGAACCCTGCAGTGTGCACATGTGTATCTGGGCTCTGATCTGCTGCTGTCCTCTGCTCGCTCACAGCTTTCCTCTCTGTCACTGCCGTTGTTTCTTTGACCCTTTGCCACAACCCCTCTGTCTTTCTTTCTCCCTGCCCTCTCTCCTCCGCTCTCAATCATCCTAACACGCTGCTGCTCTTGACCCTCTTCTCCTCTTCCTCTCTCAGTCTTCATCCTTGCTAACGTCTCTGCAGTCGTCCTCTGAGGTGCCCAGCGCTGCCGAGCTGGTTAGCGCCATAGAAAAACTGGTTAAAACCAAGATGGTGAGTGTGTGTGTGTGTGATCGTGTGCACGTGTGACGAAGGGTTTCCATTTAAACCGAGCACCGACCGAAAACGCATGTTGTGCAGATGAGTTGTCCTGACTGAACAGAACCTGTTCACCTGCTGTGTCCGCGACACCTCCACAACATGTTTGTGCTCTTTTCACAAAATGAATTTAATAGTGAAGATACGGAGTGCTTGAAATCCTTGAAAGTGCTTGAATTTCAATGTTGTGTTTTCAAGGTCTGAAAAGTGCTTGGATTTTAGTTTAAGTGCTTGAAAGTGCTTGACATTATAACTCTGTGTCTTTCACAAAATTGGGATCAGACTGGATAATTAATTTCTGAAGTTTTTGCTATTATAGAATATAATTTGAGATGTTTACAGCATGATACAATGTGCATAATTGTGATAAAAAGTGAAGAAAAAAATCATAAGTATATATATTCCTTTAGATATATATTTTACCGCAATTTACAGCAGTAAGGTGCTGGAAAATCTTAAAAATGACCCTTAAAAGTGCTTGAAAAGTGCTTGAATTTGACCTTGAAAAATGTGTACGAACCCTGATTATAGTGCTCTTGTGAATTGTGTTTGTGTTCATATTTTCAGTGCATTTAGCCTGATCTTGTTTGTATTCACATTATTCAGACAAAAACAATTACATCCCCCATTTCAGTGGGATTAACACCACAGAGGAAAATCACAAATGGATTTTTCTCTGCGTTTCTCGGTAATCTAACAAAAAATCAGACCGGAACAATGAACCATTAGGAAACACAGGATGTGACACTATACCCTAGTACACACAGTTGAAGGAAAAGCAGACACGCTGTAAAGATACTTTCACAGAGTCCTAACCCTGAAAACATAGACCTGAAACACAGGTTGACATCATTCAGTGTGACATACGCTTCCTGAGGATATGTTGCACTGATACGACAAATAAGAAATCATAAGTAAAAGGTGCTTCTTGCCTGAGAGTCGGCACATTTCTACGTTTTCTTCAGGACAGTGACAGTTGGCCGTCCATCAATGGGTCCATGATGATCCGAATACTTGAAATGGAGCGAGTTTGCCAAAATATAGGCAGAAATCAATAAAGGCTACAGACAGGGTACACATGAGAACACCAGCACCTACCTGCAGCTGACTTTACAACAACCAGCTTGATGAGCAGGTATTGGTCCACTCCTCTGGCGACTGGAATGTTTTCATTTCAGCCAGGGGTCAAGCTCAGGACGGGATTCAAATCTAGAAGTTGGAGGAAGAGACACTATTTTTAGTTTTTGCTGCATCTTGCAACATGTTCTTTATGGCTATCACTGATGAGCTTCTGCTGCCATCTGCTGTCCTGAAATATATAGTGTCATTATTCTGATGCTGGTGGGATCTGGATGGAGGGGGGAATAGGACGTGGTTCATATTGTAAAGCCACATCTATGATCCTGGTAGATAAAAACAGAATCCACAACAATAGGATTTCACAGAGCTGTAGCTGCTCTTCTAAATCTGTGAAAGACAGTTTTATTTCTTTCACCTCTAAACCCTGACCTCCTCTCCTCCTCTCCTCTCCTCTCCTCTCCTCAGACTCTGGAACCAGGAGCGTACCCCGGCTTCACCTCTCTGTCTCCGCCAGAGCAAACCACGCCCGTCCAGCCGCGAAATCCTGAACTGGAGCAGAGAGCCAAAGCTATGAGAGGACGAATGTGAGTGCAGCTTCACTCCTTCTAGGCTGACAGTGATAACATGTCCTCAGCTGATGTTACTGTTATTATCCTGCTCAGGTTTGTTCTGAACGAGCTGATTCAGACGGAGAAGGACTACGTCAAAGACCTGGGCATCGTGGTGGAGGTGAGACGCTTGCTGCTTATCTGTGCCTGATTATCCTGCAACCCCCAGTCAGTGTTATCTACTCTGCACAGGCCCATGACGTAGACTTTCTTCATGGTCATTGTCTCACGCGGCCATCTTTCACTGTAATTGGTACATTGATGAAGCGCACAGTCGCTGACAGAAGCACTGTGTGACCCAGGGCTGGATGTTAAACATTTGGTTTGATGTTAATCTGCCATCTAACTAACTAACTGAGGAGAAGTAAACGGAGCAACCAGCTGACCTTGTGTGACTCTGCAGGGCTTCATGAAGAAGATCGAGGAAAAGGGCGTCCCCGACGACATGAAAGGAAAAGACAAAATCGTCTTTGGGAACATCCACCAGATCTACGACTGGCACAGAGAGTAAGTCCAGCAGCGGTGTGAATGGGAGGAGGGGTCGGGTGGAGCTTGTGCCGTTTGTATGTGCTGACTAATGACGCCTCTCTGCTGGCTCCGTCAGATTCTTCGTGGGAGAGCTGGAGAAATGTCTTGAAGACAACGAACACCTTCCTGAGCTCTTCATCAAACACGTGAGCGGACCACTGTGGCTCTGATGATGATGAACATGTGACTCTGATGATGATGAACATGTCCTGTTGACCTGGAAAAATCCCCTCAGCCCCCTGTGAGCTGCTCATGAAAACAATGTGTGTGTGTGTGTGTGTTACAGGAGAGGAGACTCCACATGTATGTGGTTTATTGTCAGAATAAGCCGAAGTCTGAGTTCATCGTAGCGGAATATGACACATATTTTGACGTAAGTGATGTTTTTACGTAACGGTTTATGTTATATCTAGGTGCCTACGATACAGCACCTAGATTTACCATGACCTGGATGACTGAGAACCTTCACAAACATGTTTTATTATGTAGTTGATATATAACTTACTGAGGGCCTGATTTACTAAGATCCCAGATAAGGGGCGCTAAAGTGCTAACGGATTGCACGTGCTGTTGGTTTGCGTGTTGTGGGTGATCAACTAGGATTGCTCGCGCAATGAATAACAGGTGCAAACGTGTTGGAAACCGCCCTATTTAAATGAGGTTTTTTGCGTGTGTTACTAGTTTTCACCATGGAGAATGTGGGAGAGAGTGGACGCAAACGAAAGATGAAATTTGAAGCCATTGACTTGGAGGTGTTAGAGGAGGCAAACACACATATTCACGAGTTACAACAAAGAAACATTAATATATCCAGGAGAAACGCGATATGGGAGGATATCTGTGACAATGTCAATGCTGTCAGCAAAACAATAAGAACGGCCGGTGAAATTAAGAGGAGATGGCAAAATGTAAGAAGAAGAGCAAAGGAAAAAATGGCTTATAATAAAACCTCGGCAAATAAAACAGGTGGTGGACCGGCAGAGGACATCCCCCTGTTTTCAATTGAGCAGCTGCTGACTTTCTCTGATGAACAGATTTGGGGAATTCAAGGATTTGACACCCTTGAGCCAGAAACTGCAGAGCAAGGTATGCCCATAATAGCATAAACACGCATTTCTTTTATTGGATACATTAAATTTATTCAGATATGTGCCAAAAAAAAAAAAAAAAAAAGTGCTTCCTGTGTTAACGTTTAGTTGAATATGCACTGAAAACGCGTAATTTCATAATTTAGGCTACAAAAGTATTTTTGCTTCTGCATCTCTCAGAGGATTTTATTTTCCAACAGTGACGCAGAAGTGTGTGCGTTACATTTTACAGCATCACAAGATGTTTTTCCGTATGATGAAACAGTCTGTGGCATTTGAAGACAGGTTACACTCCATTGCACAGGAGGTGCGAGCTGTGGCCTCCTGTGACGCGCGCGCTCAGGCGGGACACTCGTGCCATCGTTACGCACACCAGGCAGCTGGTCAGTGCTGTATCTGGGCTGACGATGGCCATCAATGCCCTGGCAAAAGGGATCGAGGGTGGCGTACAGAGAGTCGGGAGGTCATTAAACACCAGTGGTGTTTCATCTGAGCAGCCGGGAGAGGGAGGCGAGATCGCAGGAGGAGATGGACGCGCGTTATGCATTAGTGGACACCAGGGCAGCCTGCGAAAAACGGAAAGAAAGTAGATAATGGCAATTTCAACATTCATTTTGTTTAAATTTCGGCTGGGTTGTCGTTTTCTTGTGGCTGTTATTGTTTGTTTTGTTTGGTTAGAGATAGTTTGTTCGTTGTGCCTATGCCTCCTCCTTGCTACAACGACCGCAGCCATGTGTGCGTAAAGCTGTGCCAGTTAATACATGACTTTCAAACGTGCTAAATAAAGACGACAAATCGGCGAACGCAATTAGTTCTAGGTTTGATAAATCACATTGCGTGCGCTAAATTAATCTATTTGCATCGACTCCTCCCATTATTTTGCGTGTTCTGGCAGAGACGCCCATATTTACATATCCATTAAGGCAAACGCGCTAAATGGATTGCGCGTGCTATTTTGCCCATTTGAGGGACGCAATCCTCGTTGCGTCCTGTTAGTAGATCAGCTTCAACACGTGTTTGCGCGCGCAATCAAGTTTGCACACGTTTTTACACACGCAAACCTTTAGTAAATCAGGCCCTCAATGTATAAGAGAAGCTTGAATCTAAGAAATGGATTACTATAAACATTCTGATGATTTTGGTGTTTTGTCTTCCAGGGAATCCAGCAGGACATCCAGTCCAGGTTGTCTATCAGTGACTTCCTCATCAAACCAATCCAGAGAATCACCAAATACCAGCTGCTCCTGAAGGTAGCATACACACACACATTTGTTAATTTAATCAATCAACAAGACAGGCACAGAGTCAACGTGTGTTTCTTTATTTTGAATCGGATTAATTGCGCGAAAAAAATCCCTGCCCCCTCATACAAATGTAATAATCACAGACTTTATGAAAGATCATCTTTACTATAATGCAGTATCCACTTTTAATATGTTTTATGGAACCTTAATGCAACTCGTCAACGCTTGGTGCCATAACTACAGTTTATACTGTACATCGGGGCACTTTCAGAAACTTGAGTAATAATTAGTGTTGTGAAGAAAATAATCCACTCCCTCAGGATTATCAGAGCTATTAAGGATTTTTTTTTTAAATGGGTTCAAGTTTAGAAGACTGGTGATTGAAGGATTACAAACTGTATTTCCATGTTGGTTATTTGCAGGCTCCACCAGCTGTAAATGTATCAAACTGAAGTGTTTAAAGTGCTGGGAGTCCTCGCCCATGGAGCACATTTTAGTCGCAAGCCAAGAGGAAGGAGTGTGTATTTATTAATCTGACATGGTTGTCTGTAAAATTCAGACTGAAATGCTGTATTGAACTATAGTGAAGTGTATTCAATGTGTTGAGTCTGTGCTCCTTGTTCTCCTCAGGACTTCCTGAAGTTCAGTTCCAAGGCAGGCATGGACTGCGAACAAATAGAGGTAGAAACACAACATACATGCTGAAATGTCACATTTTGCACGATATATACATAATTTTATTTACAGCTTGGCCTGAATCCAGGACTTGTTGAGTTTTGTTGTGTTGTGTTTTTTTTCCTGCTATGAAACCATGATACACTGATCCCACTCACCGTCCAGCCGAGGATTTAAATCCTTCTCTCTGGCTCTTACAGAAAGCTGTAGATTTGATGTCTCAGGTCCCCAAACTGTGTAATGACATGATGAACCTGGGTCGGCTGCAGGGATACGAGGTACGTACACTTCCTGCACATTCCAGTGCACCCTCCACCTGCTATCACTGTCACAGGTTATGAAAAGTGACCGCTACGCACTAAATGAATTTCGTGTGTCTGCAGGGTAAGCTGACGTGTCAGGGCAAACTGCTGCAGCAGGAAACCTTCTTTGTAACAGAGCAGGACGCCGGCGTCCTGTCGCGCTCCAAAGAACGGCGAGTTTTCCTCTTTGAGCAGATCGTCATCTTCAGCGAGCTGCTCAGGAAAGGATCCTCCACGCCCGGGTACCAGTTCAAGAAGAGCATCAAGGTACACAGAGGATAGGCTGCAGCTTTGTGGGGGATCTCATTAGTGATGAACCTTTATAAAGAGTTAATTCATGCTAAATCCACTTCTTCAGTTTCTGAGGATGCACAGTCATCTGTGTGCAAGCAGGCAACACCAGACGTCTAATGTTTAGGAAAACCTTATTGATGTAAATACCTTTTTTAATATCTTTTATGTTTTATAACCTCATTATATTAGAACAGTTTCTAAACTTGGAAAAACAAACTGGGGTCAGTTTGGCCTGATGGAGATTCTGCTGTTACACAATCATGCCGTGCATATAACAAAGAATCTCTAAATGACACCCCCACAGGTGTCCTACCTGGGTCTGGAGGACAGCATGGACAACGATCCCTGTAAGTTCGTCTTGTCGTGCCGCGGCTCGTCGGAGCGCTTCACCCTGCAGGCCGCCAACGTCGACATCAAGCAGGTCTGGGTCCGACACATCAAGGAGGTCCTGGATGCTCAGAGCAACTTCCTGTCGGGTGAGACAACACACACACACAAAACACACCCCTGCAGAATTCTCTTTTGAAGCATGACGTAATGTCACTTTAGTCCATTTTTACATCATTTTTAATGTTTCTTGATTGCACTTGGATATAAAAAGACATGGTTTCCTCACATTAAACTGTAACTTACCCTGACACTAATGTAGCTTTAGAAAAACAAAGCAAGTGTTCAGTGTGGCTTATTTTAAGAAAGATATAAGTCTCTGCAAGTGCTTCTTCGAAGGGTACTGAAGAGAATTAAACATCTGCTGCCCAGACAGCAGAGACATCACTGCCTTCTTCTCACCCATGTAAAGTGTTTGGCTAATGGGCTAAAATATCCCAAACTGTTGTTGTGCTATACCATAACTGTCGCACAATAAGCGTGATCAAAAACACAGAAGGGGGAATATAAACGCTCCCTCTGTGTGTGACTGTAGCTCTTCAGTCTCCCATTGAGTACCAGAAGGAGAAGGGCGGAGCGGGCGGCAGCTCGTCGCTCACCAGAAACCGCTCAACCTCTGGGAGCCGGCCCGCTACGTCCTCGCACAGCCGTCCGTCCTCAGCGGTCGGCCTCGGCGACAAGGAATTGGAGAGGGGGAGGAGCCAGATGAAGATGTCTACCTCCAACGGCGGTACATCGTGTTTCGACTCCAGGGTGAGTGTCTGCAGCCTGGACACACGAGGTGTGAGGGGAACTGGCTCATTACCGCTGCATGCTTCCACAATCTTTCCGGTGTCTAAGAATATTTGTGATTTTACATATAGCCTGGATGTGGTTTTGAGTTCGGTTCTTTTTGATTTTGCACTGTTTTAACCACAGACCGTAGACTGCAGCAGACAGTTGGTGAACTAGAGCATGAAGCACATTTTCTCCCATCACGCTGTCTGCAAGTCTGTTACCTGTCCCTAAAAGCCAAGGTTAAAATCTGGGCTACTGCAGGTGTAGCAGCACCCTATGTGGGTTTATATATATATATACACACACACACATACACAGGCTGTTCCTGCTCTGGCCTACTTTGACTGAAACCCTCTTGCTGTCTGCAGAAGGCTGGACAGCTCTGCTCACTTTCTGCTTTACAGCCTGCCAAGTTGTTCATCGGAGCACCTTGACCCTCATCAGAGGGGAAATGGAGCACAAGACTGCGTTATTAAAGGCTTTATAGTATGGCTGTAAGCTGTGCTCCTAGATCACTAGTCAAGACACATCTTTGTTGCAATTGTTTTGGATACTTATAGTCATTTTTCATTACAGCTGAACAATTTGATTGAAAAGTTGAATGTCTGAAACATCTCCATGAATTTTAGAGCATCTCAGTATTTGGTTTATCCCCCTTTTGCTTTAATGGCAGCATGCACCGAGCTGCATGGACTTCACACAGGGGCGGTTCTAGGGGGGGGGCCAACAGGGGCCAGTGCCCCTGTAACTCTGAGTCCGGACCCCCCTGTGGCCCCCCTGTCAGGGAGTCTGCATCAATAACACAGTGACAGATTTCTTGCAATGATTTTGAACTGAAGGGAAAGGCAGAAATAAAGTGTATCAGCAGTTTACTACCCAATCAAAATTGTTGAAATTGTAAACACTGTTTTAAGTTCCATTTATCCCTTGTCTGAATGAGGGATTTGTCTTTTTTTCCTGGGTTGTATGTGCCCCCCAACAAAAAAGCTGGCCCAATCCTGGCCCCCCTATTAAAACCGGTCTAGAACCATCACTGACTTCACAGGTTACTAGCTTTGGTAACCAGGTTACGTGGGTTATCTACAATAAGCAGGATACTGTTTACAGACTACTTTTTGTAATAGTAGGTGTTGTACTGCACACTGAACAGACTGCTGACACTCTGTCACTGCTCCTCCTCCTCCTCCTGGGCCCTGACCTCCCGCTGCTCCTCCTCAGGTCTGGGTCAGCTATGATGGCACCACAGTCAGCAGGACTGTTGTCCAGCCCACATATACACACCGTAACCTTGTCCTCAATTCTCCTCATCCTCTCTTCTTCTGTCATCTCCATCTTTTCTTCGCTCTCGTCCTCTCTGTGTTTGCCCCTCTTGTCTTCTCCTCCTTTTTTTTCCTTTCCTCCCTCCTCCTCAGGACAGTGAAGGCGGCTGTAATGGCGTCTCCTCCACCATGCTGGTCACTCAGGACTACTCGGCGCTCAAAGAGAACGAGATCTGCGTCAGTCAGGGAGAGATCGTCCAAATCCTGGCCACCAATCAGCAGAACATGTACCTTGTTTTTCGTCCGGCCAACATCCAGTCGCCTGCAGCGGAGGGCTGGGTGCCGGGAAACATCTTGGGCCCGCTCACAAAGTCCATTAAAGACTCTTCTTCTACTTCCTCTTTCCCAACGGCAGTGGCCGATGCCAACAACATCAAGTAAGTCCCCCACCACCCACCCAGCACTTCTTTACCTGCAGACAGACGCACTTCTGGTTGGGCCTGAAACCAAACACTTGGACGGGATGAGAGAATGGTGGAGACAAAGCTTTTGTTTTTTTTGTTTTTTTTTTTAGCTTTCAGCTCCCATCCCCAGCTCCTAACTGCCCCCTGCCCTCCTTACTCCTGTTCCCCTCATATACTCCCCCCTCCTCCTCCTCCTCCTCCTCCCCCCTTTAAGAACGAACTCCTGGACCTTTTTTTTTTTTTTTTGGTATTCTAACTGCTGACTGGCTTGTCGGAGGTAAAAGGTACAGATCTGCTCTCTTAATGTCCGTCAACCTGCTGCGGTGACAGTTTTGTTTCTGAGCCATTGTCACTTTACGGCTCTGTGGCGACTACATGAAAATGGATTTGAGGCTTGCAACCAAACACACTCACACACAAACACACACTGATTATTTTATATGTAAACAAGTACTGAAGATTTATCCTGCAGAAACAGACTGGATAGAAAAAACCTTGTAAGTTGTAGCTGACTCTGGAAACCAGACAGAGAAAAACCATTGACACTCATGTGGAGCTAAAACCGGACTCTTATTTCAGTTCCTAACACCCTGCTTTTTCTTCTGTTTTTGTATAATTGTTTTTTTTTTTTTTTCTTTTTAACGTCTTTGGAAAGAAAAAAAAGAAAGAAAACTCACCTGGGGCATTCAGGTGGATTCAGCCCCGTTCTCCGCAGTGGAGAAGATTTATTTTGTTGTCTGTGGCAATCTATAAAGACATTTATGTTTCTCCCTCCTGTTGTTGTTGGTGGTGTTGTTGTTGTTTTTCTGCCTTGTTAATTATTATTTTATTTTACGGACAAAGTTGGATTTTTTTCCTCCTCCCATGTTGATTTTGTTTATTATGTCAGCAGTTCACTGTACAAAGTAAATTCTTCGACTGAGGCTCTGGAACATTCCTGTTTAAACAAAAAAAAAAAAAAATCCCTTTTGCACTATTTAAGATGAGAAAAAATCTGAATGAAAGTCAAGCTGTGCAATATGTTGCGTTCAATAGCAACGGTCAGCATTGTACTGTTGGTAGTCTAATAATAATAATGATTTTAAATGTATTTTAAATATGTAAAATAAACCTTTTGGACTTGAGCATGAGTTAGCAAAGCGACGTGAAGGTGAAGTTGTTTTGTTCTGCGTTAGGATGAAGATGGTTAACTCTTTGTAGTTTTTAATATTTGTAAATAAACTACAACAGCAAATGTGAAACTGAGCGTTCTGCCTGCTTCTGTGTGCAACTTTACCTTTACATTCCATTTTTCTATAGACGAGAGATTTAGGAGTCAAGTGACTAAAGCTGAGGAGGATGAAACGACAAAATCAACCATTATTAAGGTTGAATTTGAAGGTTTATGGTATCTATTTAGCATGGAATTAGATTGATAGTGAACAGAGAGAGCAAGGTTTTATTTAAGGTTTTATGATTATAAAGAAAGAAAACATCGATCAGCTCTGAGGCTTTCCTCTGAGTTACAGGTATAAAAACTTTGTCTGCACCTTTTCCCTGTATGGTTACTTTTGATTTTTGTGTAGTGACGTTTCTTTGGACTTTCTTTGTTTCAGTTTTTACTAACCTCATCGGTTTGACACTCCACAGAATGTACACACGTATACATTCCATATAGGTTTAACGGTGGTTTATACAAGAAAACCAGCATGATTTAAAAGAAAGTGCTCTTTATGGTGCAATATGTAAGAATTATCCACTGAACACAACTGTAGCTGCCATTGGCTACTTAGCTAAGTTAGCACAGGGGGTCGGGAGGACCACAGGTGTCTTTTGATATCATCTCAGAACTGTTATTTCTTCACATTATGTTGTTGTTAGTTTAATTTCTGAATATTTTTAATTTAAATTCTTACATACTGCACCTTTTTAAAGTGTTCTAGAAAGTGTTAACGGCTCGTAACCTCTGTTAAACCAAACTGACAGCAAGTTTGACCACTCACCTGTCAAAAGACAAAGTGGTTGAAATCAAATGACATGACACTTAGAAAAAGTATTACTGACACACATTATCTTCACTTCTCATGTATAACAGTGAATAATGAAGGCATGCATGAACACATCACCATGTCTACAGGAAACATGGGACAAGTGTGTTGAACCGCAGGCGTGATTGTTGATAATGTTAAACAGTGTTGTTTCTGCTTGTGTTAAAGGTACAGTATGTCACTGTTTCTGTTCCTCACTCCTCCAGTCTATCTTTATCTCTGTCTCAGTAAAGTGAGTCCTCCCGTCCTTCTGTCCGTCCTCTCCTGTATCTGAACGGATCAGAAGGGTCTGGCTGCAGCTTCAGGCAACAGCGACCCTGTCAGGAGCCTCCGCTGCAACACATGAGGATATAAACTTTAAGCTTGTAAAGAGATGCCCACAAATACTATAGAAGTGATTGAAGAAACTAAGGAGACCAGCGAATGATGCAGAAAAAAAATATTTTCAAAGTGGGCCATTGTTCAATATAGCATAGAGCTTTTACAGCATATTTAGTTTTTATGAAAACCAATTTCTGCTTCTTAAAAAGAAGGTTGGTCATTTTTGGAGTATTACCTCATATTAATTAGAAAGATTCACATTGATCTAATAGTTGATAGTCTATTATCTTAGTGTATTGTGTTTGTTTCTAGTGCAAATTCAGTTTTTGACCCTGTTGAGGGTCCCGACCTCCAGGTTGAGATACAATGTGTCTCACCATTAAGAGAAGCTTTCAAATGAATGAGGTCATATATTAAATTTAGGACAAAAACTTAGACGCAGGGTCTGTGAGCTTGTTTTGGATAATTATCAAGTAGTTTCAACATGTAGGTGGCCGCAGTGGACAAAGGCTAGCACAGCTGCCAGCAGTAGCTAGTTAGCACAGCATAGGGGTGTTTGTTATCATGGTGTAGTCTTAAAGAGTGTTTTATAAAGAAGCTTTGATTTACTTAACCAAACATTACATTCTCTGGTATCTTTATTTAGCCTGGCTTTTTTACGTTGCTAGCATGGTAGGCTAGCATTTTTGTGAGACAATGTCAGTTTACTAAAATTGTAGCATGCTCAAGTTTTGTTCAATTTACCACGTTAACCCTACAGTTGTGAGCTAATGTTAGCCTGATAATACATGTGTAGATAGAAATATAATATAAAAGACCTGAGTGAGCTCAGATATGAGGATGTAGCTACAAATGACATTTTATGAAGACGACATATTCCAGTTGTAGAGGGCTCTTTTGTGTCTCTGATAATGTGCCTGCTGGCTCACCAGTATGATTTACTCGGACATCGCAGTGGAACTAAACCATCATAGATGTGTTTGTCCTGCAATAAACTAGTCAGAATGTGAGCTGTCACCATGATCTGTGTTGACTTTGGACAAATGCAGCACAATCCAAAGTCCTGACCTGACAGACGTGTTGCCTCTGCAGCCAGACCTAGCTGGACCCCCCGCTGAGCTTCTCTCTGATTGGCTGGTTGATGTTTCTCGTTCCTGTACCGTACAGGAAGTCTCTGTCATGGAATACATTGCGTGCCAGGAAGCGCGCTGAAGCTAAGGACGCCTCCCTGGTGGGGGTCAGAGGTCAGGAGAATGGCCTCCTTCGTAAGCCCAAAGAAACCACGCCCCCTCTCCCGCTCGCCTCCCCCGCCACCAGGGCGAAGGGCAAAGTGAGTAAAAGCAGGCCGATGGCGCACGCTGGTGATGTCATATGTGTGTGCGGAAACCCCTCACCTGCCCGTTGCCCCAGTTGATTTTTATGTTTCTTCTTAACCCGTGTGTGTGTGCACGCATGTGTGTGTGCAGACCTACAAACACACACACAGCAGTTGCTGTGTCTCCCTTTGACTCCAGCGGTGGTTCTCAACTTGCATCAGACATGAATTTAGACTTAATCGACATTGCTGCGTTCAGTACATTGTGTATTTGGCGATCAGGTAATGGATCAAAGCACTTTGATTGGCCAACCAAACCCCAACAGAAGGTTTAGGAATTAAAAGTTGGGAAGCACCTGTCATCACAAAAAAAGAATCCACAGAAAGAGAAGTCATACGTGCAGATATAAACATGTTCGACAGTTGAGAACCACTAGAGCACGGCACTGCGAGTTTGATTTACCCCAAACACTCAAATGCACTGAATGTAAAATAAAGTCTGATTTCTTTTTGTGTTTTTGCGTTGTGGTTTATTTCTCCCTCCTTGTGCATGGATAGAGGTAGAGATGAGTCATGGATTGATTTCAGTTTGAGTTTGTTATGACTCTGCTGTGTTAACCAGTGTTTTGGTAGTATTCTAACATCATAGAGGGCCCGCATCATTCTAACATTAACATCATGGCCAGACGTGAATCCTCGCAGTGCTCACAGACACATGATGTAGGTTCAGATTATATATTCAAAGTTCCACCACTGCAGACCTCACTTTGAGCTCTAAAACTGCATGTTTTTGACATGAAGGATAAGGATTTAGTTCTGAAGTCCAACATGTGAAGAAACACTGATTTTCCACCATGAAGTAACACTACATGCAGCTAAATGCACAGCTTTTGTAGTTCTCCTACTTATCAGTGTATAAAAAAAACATTTCTCCTCAGCAACATACAGTTTTAAAGGGTTTTACTTGATAGTAAGATATGCTGAGATCTACTAAAGTCTTTGAAACTGAATGTAAAAAACGGGGACAAGCTCAGATAATGTACAGCACTATAGTGCATTTCTATGAGTCCTAAAGGATCTCTGGGTTGAATCTCTTTCCCAAGCATTAAGATCCAACATGTGACACACTTATCTCTTTTATTATACATGTTTTCCTTAAATGTGCTTTTAAGATTAAAATCTAATTCTTTGGAAAAGCTTCAATTGCTGCGTTTTTCTAGATATTGCTTTGGGAATTTCTTGGATCAAGCCTGTCGTGGCCATTAGATGAATTGCAGTTCAGAGCACTTCTGACTTTGGCAATCAGAAGTGGTTGGTTGCTTAGTGTGGGGTCGGACAGAGTCAATAGAGAGGGTAGAGAAGAGGTGATGTTAAACATCGGGTGTCTCAAGAAATGTCAAACATCTCTCAGGTGAGTATCAACCAAACTTCTTCAGATCCTGGAAAACCTCCACAGCAGGCAAGACAAGTGTTTCACCCCAGATATTCTCCCCATCCTCCTCACTTTTCTTTCCTTCCTTTCTTATTTTCTCGCTCTTTTATTCCATCCTTCATTACACTCTCGCGCCTATCTTTTTTTTTTTTACTTATATTCCCTCCCTTGGAACTTTCTTGCATTTTTACTATATTCACCTGTTCTTCCTTTCTATACAATTTCTTCTCTCTTCTTTGCTTCCCTTTGCTCCTCTTTTACTCTACACGTCTTTAAATCCTGCGTCTCTGTCTCTCCTCTCACATTCCCCTACTTTCCTCTCTGCTTCCTTCACTCTCCACCAGGAGGTTCACACTTCAGATGAGTCAGACTGTGATGATGACCTTGTCCCAAAGACGGGCATGGAGGTACACACACACACACACACACACACTCTCTATGTATTTGTAGAAAGCGATATAAAGAATGTCATAGTCTTGGTGTGGGCAGAAAACATAAACCACATTATCTGTAACAAACAGTGCCGTCATACTGCTTTTAAAAAAGCGTATCACATGATTTGAACCCCTCGTCATTTAAACGTTGACTTCATCTGTTTTTCAGCTTCTCAACCCAAACTTCATCCAGGAAGGTAAGAGACACATGAATCATCTGAGTTGGTTTGTCATCCACTACATTAGTGTCAGCTCCAGCTAGTGCAGCTTTATTTGCTTTCTTATATTCTTTGTTGAATATAGATGATCAGGAAGTGTGAAAATAAGAAAAATAAAAATTATGAGGTGAATCAAAAAGCCGAGTTCAGAAGCAAAGCTCATGGACACATCTTACCGCCTGCACACCATAATGTTGTTTAAAGGAAAAGTTCACCAAAAAATGAAAACTCTATCTATTAAAGAGGTCATATTAAGCACATTTTCAAGTTGACACTTTTATTTGAGAGTCCTAGTAGAATAGATTTTAGATACTTTAATTTTAAAAACACATTATTATTATTCTCATATGGTGCATTGCTGCAGCATCCTTTTACACACTCTGTCTTGAACGCTCCGTTTTACCTACAGAGTGAGACGTCTCATCTCTATTCACTCTTTGGTGAGAGTTGCACATGCACATTACTTAACAGGCAAGATTTAGCCAATCAGAGACAGAGTAGAGCGGGTCATGCCAAGCAATGTATTGCGATCTACAGCAGTAGCAACTGTATGTCTGCTGACTGACTGGAGTGTATATATTTTATAATAAATGTATACAAATGATAGATGTAACAGTGATGCACAAAAGTTACAGAAGTAAAGGCTCGACTCCAAACCGAGCATTTCAGGCAGTGCAGGAGCAGTGTCCTCTGTTGGAGATAGTAACTCCTTATGGGATGGACTTTGGGCCTTTTCACTTTGCAGTCCTTTAACATGCACAGAAATGTTACATGGCACAATAAAGGAAAAGGCAAAAAACTAAAAAGCGTAATATGACCTATTTAACCCTCATGCTGATGGTAAGTCAGGTGGAGTTATATAGTCAACAAAACATTTCTGGAGCTTCACAGTAAAACAGTGGTGCAGCATTCTCCTAAACAACTGAAGTAGATGGGAACTTGTTTTAAAACATCAAAACAACAACAGAACAAACAAAAAATGGCTCCATACAGCTAAACCGGCATAATTCAAGTCTCCAAATTGACTTAAACTTTTGACTTTTCATCAGCAAGGGATATAAGAGATTACGTCTTAATTGGCATTTTTGGGTGAACTGTTCCTTTAACTTCCTATCTATTTTTGATGTATACTGCACACCATAGATGCTAATAACATGCCTGAAATTGGGATTGCAGCGCCCCTGCTTTATGAATAATGCCAGACCATGATGAATTACATTACACATTACACTAGTCTGATCCCCAAGGCTGGGCTGCCAACTGGGCCGTAGTCCACATCCCCGACGGCTAACCAAATCTGGCTGCCGTGTAAGCCAAAGCAGGATGTCGTTTAATGCATCCGGTGCCAGGACGCAGCCGGGGTGTCGACACTGTGCCAGAATTAGGCCTGACTTGGCTATTATGAGTAAAGAGACCTACAAAGTTGAGGTTAGCGCTAAACTGTGGACAAATTAAAACCGGTGGTGTGACACAATGTGAAGAATGAGATCATATTCACAGACCAGAGGCCACACTGTGTCTGCCAACCCCTGCCCCGAAGTCACATAGCTCAATGAACAGCACTTGCTCCCATCTGAAGTAAAAGTCCATATTTAAAGTGTATAATATAGCTACAATATATTTAATAAATAAAGCTACGTAAAGAACAGCTTGATGTAAAATGGTTAATTAATTCTTACTAGAAATTGAAGAGAGGGCTGAGGAGTCAGTACTGAGTGGTGTGTTTCCTGTGTGCAGTGGCTCCGGAGTTCCTCGTCCCCCTGTCAGACGTTGTGTGTGCGTTCGGGGAGACTGTAGTCCTCTGCTGTAAAGTGTGTGGACGACCCAAACCCAGCGTCACCCTGAAGGGCCCCGACCAGAACCCTGTGACCAGCAACAGCCGCTTCACTATAGATATCAGGTAACATGTTCCTCTTCTTATTCCTATATTTATCTTTTCCCTCTTTTCCTTCTCTCTAATCCCGTTCCTCCCTCCCTCCCTCGTCCTCTCCAGGGATACAGGTGACATCTTGTTGAAGATCTGTAATCTGATGCCTCAGGACACGGGGATCTACACCTGCGTTGCCGTTAACGATCACGGCTCTGCCTCCTCCTCCGCCTCCATTAAAGTGCAAGGTAACAGGCGTGGATTTAAAGGAGCATTTCACCGATGTAGAGCAGCTCTCTGGCCTGAATTAGATTGTTAATGTAACACTGAGACGTTCCTTTGGAAGAGCAGCTGCAGCGGGTTGCTGACTTTGCGTATGTTTTGTCTGCTGCAGGAATCCCAGCGGCCCCTGGGAGACCGGTGGCCCAGGAGGCCAGCAGCACGGCGGTGATGATCCACTGGCCGCCTCCGGCTACATCCGCTCACAGTGCTGTCAGCAGCTACACTGTGGAGTACAGACAGGAAGGTGTGTGTGTGTAGGGGGGAGCAGTGGTGGTATTGGAAGGTGTTGTTTAGCTGCCTTTAAAACATGTTAAGAGACTAAATCTTTCCTTCCGCCTCGCCCTCAGACTCATTGCTGTGGCAGCAGGTGGCCAGCAGCAGAGAGGAATGTGTTCAGATTGATACTCTGATTCCTGGAGGCCACTACCAGTTCAGAGTGCGAGCCTCCAACCGCTGGGGGGTTGGCCCGCCATCCGAGCCCTCAAATATGGTCACACTGCCCAGCAGCAGTAGGTCTACACACAGAGACGCACACACAGCTCCATATGTTGGCACAAACACCTCTTTTCCTGCAGAAAACCTGTTCAAAAGAATACTTCAAAAAATGTTTTACTCTCTTTGCAAGACTGATAGATGATAAATGATATGATTATGTAAAGATGGTGGCCAAGAGAAAAGGTCATGCAGTGTTGAAAATGGAAACATATTAATCCTTCGACTTTCCATCCAGACTCTGGCTACGATGGAACAGGGATCCAGTGGAAAGAAAACTTTGAGTCGACCTTCTCTGAGATCAGTGAGATTGGAAGGTAAGCCGTCCCAAATCACTGACTTTCCCAAACTCCACCTTCAGACCTGATGATGAAAGTTTGTGTGAGATGTGCGGCCTCTGGTCTCTTTAACCTCTCCTGTCTCTGTGTGTCCCTCTCCTCACCAGGGGAAGGTTTTCAGTGGTGAGAAAATGTCTCAACAAGTCAACAAAGAAGGAGGTAAGACATGCCTCACACATTGATGTAAAGTGCACTGACTCTTTGCACTGATGTATTTGAATTAAAGTTCGCAGTGAAGTTTTTCAGTTTGAAAGTCAAATGTGTCATTGCATTAATGCTCATTTTAAGTTTTTTATGTATATGGTAATTTTTTTTTTTTTTTAATGCATTTCATGTTTCAGTAAATCAAAGGCAACTGGGCTTGTTTCAGTTTTATGAGGACGTCTCACCTCTCATCCAAGAGGCTTCTTCAGTTCTAACTAACAACTGGAGGGGAGTTGCAGGCTTTTAAACTCTTGAGTGGGAGTGTCCTTACAGAGTCGTTAAGGGACACTGGCTCACCTACCCTTAGCAACCCACACAAAGTCAAGTTGGGTCAGCAACCCACAAGTGGCCCTAATGACTCTGAAACTTGAGGCTCACACCTGTCCTTAGCGACTCTGTAAGGACACTCCCACACAGAGTTTAAAATCCTGCAACTCGTTCTCCTCTTGGATGAGAGGTGAAACGTTCTCAAGAAACCGAAACAAGTCCAGTTGTATATTACATCACTATGAATTACCATGACCTGGATGACTAAGAACCTTCATCAACATGTTTCAATGAAGTTTGTGTTCATGTGTGTCTAGTTAAAGCGATGGCTGTGTTTCTTTCAAACAGCAGTAGATCTGTATTTTTGCAAGTTTCAGGTTGCAGTGACTTTTATTATCTCGTCTCAGAGGACATGTCCCTATTTCTACTGTTCAGGTTGCAGTTAAGTTTGTGAGTAAGAAGATGCAGAAGAAGGAGCAGGTGGCTCACGAGGCCGACGTCCTCCTACATGTACAGAACCCCCAGCTGGTGGTGCTGTTGGACACATATGAGTCTCCCACCTCTCTGATGCTGATCCTGGAGCTGTAAGTCTGACTGACTTTTCATGAACTCCTGCTACAGCTGAAACTGGACTAGAAAAAGGCTGATTGCTGTGACGAAGTTTTATAAAGCAGAAAGGAGTAAAATTGCAGTGTCCAAATGTGCAGACCTGATTGAGACCTATCCACACAGACTCAGTGCTGTGATTGAGGCCAAAGGTGCATCTACTTAATACTGACTTGAAGGGGGTGAATACTGATGCAATCACATATTTTACTTTATATGTTTTTAATTGTTTGACACTGCTTTGTAGGAATCTGTTTTCATTTTGACATTAAAGGGGTTTTTTGTTAATGTTTTGCTCTGTAGATTTTTGCATGTTGACCATAATTCCGTTTATAAAAGCGATAAAATGGGGAAAACAATCAAGATGGTGAATACTTTTTATAGGCGTTGTCCCTATGGGCTGACTGATTATCAGCAGGGTGCCGTCCTGCAGGGCCTTGAAAACCTGGGAAACAGCTTATTGATTTTCCAGTCATGGAAAACACATGGAGAACGAGAGAAAAAGCAAAATGTCCTGAAAAAGCTTGTGTTGTCCTTGAAAATGATTTTAACATTTCAATATCACAACAGATGACATTGTAATCCGACAGGGCTGAGTTGTGTTACCGATCATATTAAGGTTGAAATGATAACATTTTTGAGATGAGACTGCTGGCTGGATCAAGTTAATGTACCGGTACAACTTAAATCACACTGCAAAAGATCATCTTCTAGGACAGTTTCAGCAGGTATGACGGACCATCATATGTTCCTTTCCTTGGCAAAGAGTGGGAACCCCGATCAGCCTTTTTTTTCCCTTTGTTTCTTCTTTATTTGATTGCTGATTAAATAAATCTATCCAAAAAATGGGCTTATTTTAGAGTTATTAGAAAAATACAGTAGAATCAAATTTATATATTCACAATAATATTTACCTCTTAAATTTAGTGGAGTGGAAGTATAAAGGAGCAGAAAATGGAAAAACAAGAATGTAGTACAACACTGGACTGGAGTTAATCTACTGTACTTAATGCACTTAGTTACATTCCAGTGTTGACCAGATTGAGTCCTTTGCCTGTTTCTGCTCATCAGCTTTCTGCCCCATCACAGGGGTCAGATGTGTGAAGTGAGCCGGCAGGTCAGAATGATTAGAACTGGATCACATGAAAGTAGTTCATAACATTATATGTCAACATTGTGAAGAAGCCTGGTTTTCCTGTTGACATATCCACCAGTACTTTACCTCACATTAACCCGACCATTACTACTTAAATTCTGTTAGCCACTATGATGAATTTAATTAATGAAATTAATTATAAAGGATATAATATATGTGTGTGTGTGTGTCAGGCTGGAAGATGGCCGTTTGCTCGATTACCTCGTCGCCCACGATGAGCTGATGGAGGAGAAGGTGGCGTTCTTCATCAGGGAAACACTGGAGGCCCTGCAGCACCTTCACACCTGCAGAGTAGCACACCTGGATCTAAAGGTGAGATCAGTGTGATACATAAAGACGGACTTGAGTTTTTTTGTTTTTTTTATACTAAACTATTTGCATTATATGTACAGAATAGCTCTTTATAATGCACGTCTTCTCTGCAAAGTGTTCTATAAATGAGGAATTTATTTAAAATAATAAAACCTGTAGATGTGTTAAAAAGAGTCATATTTGTTGGGAAAATCATGAACTCCAAGTTGCTTGTGATTTCTCTGTCCTGCAGCCTGAGAACATCATGGTCGACCTCCACTCTCCCACCCCGTGCATTAAGCTCATCGACTTCGGCGACGCCGTCCAGCTGTCCTCCCACCGACGCTATGTCCACCTCTTGCTTGGAAACCCAGAGTTTGCTGCTCCTGAGCTCATCAGGGGGACGCCGGTGTCTGTTGCGACAGACGTGTGGAGCGTCGGCGTGCTGGCTTACGTGATGCTCAGTGGCGTCTCCCCGTTTCTGGACGAATCCCCGGAGGAAACCTGCGTCAACATCTGCCGCCTGGACTTCTGCTTTCCGGACGAGTACTTCCATGATGTGAGCCAGGCGGCTAGGGATTTTGTGACCTCGGTGCTGCAGCAGGATCCCAGGAAGAGGCCGAGCGCTACTTTCTGTCTGCAGCACCCGTGGGTGGGTCGCGGGGGCGCGCATGGTGGGGAGTACTCCAAGACGCCCCTGGACACGACGCGGTTGGCCACATTCATCGATCGCAGACGGCAGCTGCACGATGCCCGGCCCATCACCAATATCAAGGGGCTGGTGAGCAGCAGCATGGGCAACACACTGTGATGGAGAGGAGCTCTGAGTGTCCCAACACTCGACAACACACCATCTGTCACGGACCACCAGGGCACACACAATAATTCTATGATATATTTGAAGCATTGAAGTTGAAGTTACCTGTAGTATTTATTAATTTGTGAGTGGGATTTGGTGCCTGGGTCCTTCTTGTGGTGCGAGATTTTAATCTAGGACAGAAAAATCTGTGAAATATCCGTCTGTACAATATTTAATTGCTGACTAACACTTCACCTGATCTTTGTTCACCTGGTATCAACCATTACGTATGAAGCAGGTCCCATAAACCGCATAGACGCCCTGTAAAGAACCCAAAGAAATGAGCTCAAAGCTGATTTAAAAAGTGAGCATTTACAAAAACACACTGTGAGCGGGCATGATGGCAACATATTAGTTTATATTTGTACTGTTTATTTTTTCAGGGACAGATGATATATTGCAGGCAAAGGGTCGTTCTGTTGATCCCGGTGTTGAGCTAATGTCTCTGGTGCTTTGGATCTGAAGAGGAACAGTGAGGCAGTGCTGAGTCCTTCAGGGATTGGCCTCATCAGCCATCTGATCATCAGAACCTCTCACTGAGGAGCGTCACACCGAGCGTGCTCAGCTGACATGCTTAGGCTAACATAACTAAACATATTGAAAGGGTTAAGTGAGTCTTTCACCACTTGAGGGAAGTCAGACTGATATTTCGCCCGACCAGTAACTGGTTAGTTGGTTGGTTGGTTGGACATCAGACAAATATGAAGGTACTGCTAACCGTCTATTTGTCATCTTGTCCGATTTGAATCAGTACAATGAGAAACTCACAGAGGATTAAAGGATGAATTCACCCAAAAATGTAAAATGCATTCATTATCTCTCCCCCTATGCTGATGGAAAGTCAGGTGAAGTTTCACAGTCCACAAAACATTTCTGGGGCTTCACAGCAAAACGGTGCAACAAAAATGTGGAGACAGTCGCTGTATATGACCTGAAGCCTGCCTGCCTGTAGAAAACCTCCTGAATGAAATGTGGGTGTAACAAGCAGACATGTTACTCGATGTGTGTTGATTGGTCGAAGGAAGGAAAATAATTTGCATCCCCACTTACTGAAAACACTGTAAATTCTTCTCGCTCATCCAAACTTCCTGCCGTCAGTTCGATCGCTGATGGGCGATCCACACAGGAAATGATCGATTTCAAAACAATGTGTCTTGAACAGCAGCAAGCAAAGAATACAGACCACTGGTGTCACCACAGAGGACTCCTGCATCATACCTTTAATTTATTGAATGTTTGTATAATTCAGGACTGGGGTTCAGAGGGAAATCAGATTTGCAGTGGTGACCTGGAGCAGTCTGGTCTGCACTAAGATGACAAACTTAAAACTGAGCTGATCTGAAGTCAGTGAACAGCTGCTGGACTGTGCAGCAGGTCTCAGTAGTGTTGCAGTGAACTGCTTACAGAGTTTACATCAAACCACCGTTGGATCTGCTTTGAACAGTGCTGGACTGAGGATCGCTTTGGACTACAGTGAAATGGCTTACAATTGGAAGTTGTAGAAAGAGGCATCAGTACCTGGACGGTGAAACAAATCACTGAGTAACCTCGAACAGAGGGCGACTGGTCCTCACACAGGACTCCTGTCCACAGAAAAGGCACCATGGAGTCTGGAATCCTTTCCGGTGGGACGTCTATGATTTGTTCGTATCACTGTTTACAAATACTTTGTCCAAAAACATGCTTAGATAGTTTACAAAGAGTAGAATAATCAGGGAAAACCTGCATGTAAATTCACCAGGGATGGTGTAGAAAATCAGGTTAGTCTGTTCTAGAACAAAAGCCTGTGACATTTTGGTGTTACGGTGGAGAAATGAACTCCACCCCGCCACCTCTGTGTTCGTTACATTTGTCCAACAGCCGCTGTGGCGAGTAACCAACTATAGTGTTTGGGTCCCATTCATCTGGCTTGTAAAATAGTTGATGTGGATGCTGAAGCGGTCTTTGATTTAGACAGAAGAGTCCTGTTTGTACTGATGAATGTAATTTCTTGTAGAATGTGTTCTGCCATCACAAGTGCTGTCCTCCGCTTTCACCAAATGCTTTCGCTTTCACAACGCTCCCTTCTGACCATTCAGCATCCCCAAACCCCCTGCAAGCATTTAAGCGTACTTCAGTGGTAAGCATTTATTTTCGTGCAGCCAGGGATGCAGAGTGGTGCACATGTAAGATGCCCACAGTTCTGTAGAAGCAGCTTTCACCTCCGATGTCGAGTACAACATGCAAATGTTCAAGTGTTCACCAGTTTGTGTTTAACAGTGCAGCTGTAATGAGATCTATTCAGGTACCAGTGCAACAGCAGAGTTCTGCTGTTTCATCTCAGTTTTATCGTCTCAGCACGGACTTTGGATCAGACATCAACGTTGGAACCTGCAGCTTCCCACGGAGAAACATGCAACATTGCTAGGTTGCAGTTCGAGGTGGCAAACCTGAGGTTTCTCTATCCAGAGGGTGCTGAGATGTATCTCATCAGCATGCCAACAGACTGTACCTTTACACAGAACTACTGGTAACAGCTTTTAATCATCTCCTAACACACACAACAGCTTTGTGTTAAGTGGTTCAATATAAACATGACATGTACTTACAGATAACTGTTAATGTGTGTCAGCTAACCAGCTGATGTTGTGAAATGCTGTTGATGCCATTGGCACTTAAACAATCGGTCCGTTCATTCAGTAAAAGGAAAATATCAATAGCTTGTCAATATTAAACATTATCAGGAGTTGCAGAACAGCAAAGTTCCAGTTGTCTTTCATTTAGGCCTGTGATATGGAGACCCAGTGTGTTCATGATTAGACAAACACATCAGTCCATAAGTCAAACATTTAAACATATCAGTACATTTAGATCCGTGAATGTAAAATGTAAAATGTGAGAGAGCAGTGTTGGTGCCTAGGAGATGCACTAAGGTTAAGTTTCAGATAACACTGTGGTTTGGTTTAGAATAATGGTAGGATTCATGTAAAATCATTGAACATAATTATGTCACACACGTAACATAACTCTGCTTCCTGCTGGCAAAACAGCTTGGGTGATATAAAAAAAAAAAAACTCTGGCTTGTGCTTTCACTGGTTTTTCCATCTTTACACTCTAAATCAACCGTAGCTAACAACTGAAGGTAATACTGAACACCTAAAGAAAGCAGATATTTGTTGGTTACAAATAAAAACCGAAATGGTGACAAGAAAAACATATTTTTGGGTTAAAACAACTGCGGTCCCTAAACAACTGTTTCTGCTGGTTTCACATCGTTTGAATAAGCAGTGGATCACATGATTAAATCCACAGCTTTGGTCTCCACATGGCATGAGTGTCTTAACAGCCTGAGCTCCTCATTCATCTACTGAAAAAGTCCAATCTGTGCTCTACATTATAGTATTTTAGCCTAGCACTCAGGGTCTTCATGAGGTATAATAATAATCCAGCCTTCAAAATGCATATAGTTTCAGCAGTTCACTAGAATATTAAAGCTTTACTGAGGTCTGTACTTGTCTTGTTAAAACTGTAATAGTTTCCTGTAATGACGACCGTTTATCTGCAACCTTTAGAGTGAGATCTTTTTTTAAATACCATTTTCCTTGGATTTTATGATCAAAGACTCTGTTTCCCAGTCTGCCCATCAGGATTTCAAATGACAAGGGAAATATTAGAATATGACAACGCAGTCGTATGTGTGTACAGTATGTAAAGTAGTATTTCTCTCTTAATCCATTGCAATCTTCACCCTCTGGTTTGCTTCAATTGTTTTCTTAAGCCTGGTTTTAACCTGCAAAGCAGCCGAGGCTTGGTTTGAACTCTCTGAGGAGCAGAACACATCTGTTGGTAGTCGAAACCCAATGATCAATTTTACATTGCAACAAGGCTGGGCTTATGATGTGGTTAGGCTCAGGCACAGAAGCTACTTGGTTAGGGTTAGGAAACAATAATGTTTTGGCTTACTTGGTTCTGTTGCCAGTAACAAATGTCGCTGGTGGCTGAAAAAAGTCCTATAGTCTCATCAGAAACAAGACATATTGTTGACACTGACATGGATGAAAAATCTCCTGACATCTCTTTGAAAAATATCCAGCTGTTTCATGCTTACAGTTGTTGAAAAGCCATCTTGAACTGCAGGATCTCGAATGCAAGCTGCCTCGCCCGGCTGTTTCACCACCATCCCCTCTGCTTCATATACTGTATGTACAGTGGAAATATTTACATAATGCATATCACATGTACAAATTCTGAACATACCTGTGGTTTGCTGAAATGCTATCTGCTACCCAGATGGTCTTCATACTCAAGCAATACCCCAGGGATCATGTAGGACTTATCTGGACCTGTAATACTGCATCATCATTTATTTGCTAGTTACTAGCATTACTCCGAATCTTTGAAGTATTTGCTACAGTTTTCAGATACATGTGGAATAAAACATACACTATTTCCATCTGAATTGTAGTGCAGTAAAATATAAAGTAGGAGAAAATAAAAATACAAAATACAAGGACCTAAAAAGTGTACCTAAGTACAGTACTTAAATTAAAACTACTTAGTTTCTTTCCAACCCTGGTCAATGCAGGCATCTCTCCACAGTTTCACAGCGACAGTCAGGTGTCACTCCTCGATCGTTAAACCTTCCAATCAGACGACAACCTCAGATCTTCTTCTCCAGAGAGTTCAACTTCAGGCCGACCATCCCGGTGTCCTTCAGTCTCAATCCCACAATGCATCTGTCATAGCTTGGTGAGCCACGTAGCACCGTGGTGGCTCCCCCCTGCTAAATGCTAGTCTGTGCTGTGTCCCGATAGTGTCCCTGCTGAGCTTTGTTCATAGAGAAACATTATGCTGATGGCTTCATGTTGCTGTGTGAAGCAGCACACTTGTGTATAGGCTGCCTCTTCTTACTCCATACAACCTGCTGGTTTGTTACTCTTTACTAATAAAGAACCTGCTTGTTTGTATTTCTCTCCTCTCTCTGTCTCTTGCAGTACTGTGTGAAGGTTACCTTTTGTATGGGCCGCAACATGTTAGACTGGTTAAAGGAGCAATTTGTAAAATTTGCCCAGAATTTTAGTTTAATACATAAAAAAATGACATGTCAACAATGATAACAACAGTGTTGACGTCCTTTCAAACACGTCTACGTACCGTGTTGCACAGATGTTTACTGAAGTTAGCATGCTAACCAGCTAGCCCGACCCATCTTGCTTCATCCACTACCTCAAGAGTTGACGCAAATAGATATATGATCGCTTTTAGCATAATTACGGATCAAAATAAAGTCGCAAAATGAAATACTCTGTTACGTTTTCCATACAACACAGAAAAACGTTCTCCCTTTTAGCAAACCAAGAAGAGTTTAACTGTCATGTCTCTCCTGTCCCTTCCTTTATGGGGCCAGAACAGTGACAGTGAACAGTGAAAATAAAACCTGAACCAGCAAAGGAAATATTGTCACTAGAACGTTTGAGGGGAGGGGCCAGGAGAGCGTGACTGGCATATCTGCATACTAATGAGGAATCTCCTTTGGCTGAGTTTCGCAGTTACAGAGCTAACACGGTTCTGACGTGAGCACACACCTAACACACCTTTCCCACAAGTTCACCTGAAACTTCCAAACTGCATCGAATAAAAAGCAGCAGTTGTCGGTTACTGTGGTGATGCGCTGCCCCCCATGTTTTTGGAGCTACCCTCGAATTCTGGCCATATTTCACAAATAACACCTTTAAATCTCGGAGGATGTAACAATACAAATCTTAACTATTTTCTTAATTATTGATTAATAATTAATGAAACTGAAATCAGTAACTGCTTTATTTATTGATTAATGTATTCACTAATATCTACCTAGTGAATTCTACCATGCACAGGGTTCTGAGGTCAATCTGTAGTTAACTTTTAGCCATTGTACTGAGTGCAGTACGATTATAGAAAAGCTAAATACAATCACATGTCCTCAACATGTTTGAGCTGTTATTAAGCCTCTGGGTTAAAGTTGGGTGTTGTGACTCGAGTCAAAAGTGCAGTGGATTATAAAAAACTAATAAAAGGTAAAAAATGATGAAAATGATTAAAGCGATGACAGGTCTGTGGAGGAGAGACAAAGCTAAAAAGACCAGTGGACAGCAGCCATGTGACACACACACACACACACACACACACACACACACACACACACACACACACACACACACACGCCCTGCTAACAAGTCAATGCAAAATGCTGACCAACGGTACTTTAAACTGAAAGCTAAAAACACAACAGAAGTGTGTGTGTGTGTGTGTGTGTGTGTGTGTGTGACTGCTTTCAAAACCCATCACAGCAGGTCAAACTCTCAGGCACTAATACAGCTCCAGTTAATGAAATATTTTCCAGTAATCCAGCAACTGGGATGTGTAGGTGTGTCTTGTGGTTGTTGTGCTGCTGAAGACTGGAGTTTCTCACCACAGTTACCTGGAGGTGAATCAAATGGCAGAGGTCACTATAAAGAGCGGAAGAGAAGGCAGAAGAGGAGCGGTAAATGTGGAGGTGAGTTAATTCATGGGATTTCTTTGAATTCTTCTTCTGTAAGTATACTTTACATTCAGACACAAAACAGACTCAAACTTTGAAACTTTGATATTTAAAGGGGAAGATTGTTCTTAAAATATCAGAAGGCACAGTTCGCTAATGGTGAACTCCACCAGTTTTTCTCATCAAAGCTGTTTACATGTCTCGGACAGCACTACTGCATATGTGCAGAAAAATATATAGCTGTATAACATCTTTTGTCGCACCAGATGGAGCTGTGTGATAAACTGTTCATGTTCAGTCTGACAATCTTATTGTCAGTGCTAACTTGGTAGTGTATATTGTTAAGATTCAATATGAGGCGCTGACAAAGACGGCCACTTGAATACATTAGGATCAATTGGTATTGGTATAAATTCAAAAGCTAAATATAATTTCTGGTCTTAGACTGAACACATTTCTTGGCCTATATAGTCACTATAAGTCCTGTAGAGATTTACATAAACAAAAAACAAAAGACATTTGTATAAATACACATATAATAATATGAGTGTTAACAAATCTGGCAATGTTACCACACTTTTTAAAGAATATATATAATATGTAACATTTCTTCATTAAAATGTCTAAAAACAGACATTTGATATATGTATTATATATATATATTATTATATATGTTGAGTTGTGTTCTTACACCATTCCAAATATTTCCAATGTTACCAGAGGAATCCACAAGTTTACTCAAGGTAAAGGTGCGTTTCTTTTGCTCACCCATCGCAACAATTTGCCTGGAAACACCAGATGATGTGTCAATGAGTGATGATGATATTGGTGAATGGGACTAAATGCTTTGAGGTGAAAACTTTGAAACATTACCTTCACTTAAATAGATTTTCATCAGCAATGGCTGGTTAACAACTCCCATGATCCCACGCTACTAACGTGTTTGGTTTTGTGTTTGACAGAGAGAGCCCCGGTGGCAGAGATTACAAACTGTCTGTTTAAGATCAGATCAGTGGGATGAAGGATTCTGTGATATCTGACATAATCATCACTACACTGATTGTCCAACCACCTCTCTCTCTCTCCCTCCAGATCCAACACTCCTCCCCTCCCTCCTCACCTCCCTCCTCCCCTTCCTGGCCGTCTGTCTGGCAAGGCTTTGGTAGGAAGGCGAGGCTGTTGCTGCCGTACGTCTGGCCCAAAGGTACTCCAGCGCTGCAGGTACTCGTGCTGCTCTGCGTTGGCCTTCTGGCGACAGAGCGACTGGTCAATGTGCTGGTGCCTGTTTACTCCAAGAACATTGGTAAGCACCTGAAAACAGAGAAACTGCTGAAAAGAGAAACGAGATCCTGATCTTTCTTACCTCACTAAACTAATAACTGATAACTGAATACTGAATACACACCAAGTACATGAAGAAATGTGAGCCAGACATAAACAAAAGAATGAATAGATAAAAAAAATAAAAAATACACCTCAAACTCAAACAGTTGACAGGCCCATTGGCTGCATGTGACTGTCCACACTGTAGATGGCAGTGTGCTCAAGTGTTTGGAAGTTCAGTCTGACTAATTTCTTCATTTCCACAAATGATTGTGTCCTTGTTTCCTACAAGTAGTGAAATGTGTGCCCAGTCTCTCTGTACCCTCAGGGTTGCCAGGTTGTCATATGGTAACAATCTGCATGAACATTTTTGAAAAATGAATTTCAAAATATCTTTGTATTTCATCCTTTTGCTTTAATGGCAGCATGCACTCCAGCCGGCATGGACTCCACAAGTTCAAAACCTGACGACTCGTGTTATCTCAGCATGATTTAACAGTGCTCCACAAAGCTTCTTCTGGAGAGCCCTACAAGAAGGAGACCGAAGAGTCTCCTTCTTGCAGGGCAGGGGGCACAGCGCAGCTTTCTGTGACATCATGCTGTCAGATCATGCTGGGCTAACATGAGTAAGCAGGCTTTATACAAACTTGTGGAATTCATGCAGCTCAGTGCATTCCTTCATTAAAGCAAAAGGGGGACAAACCAAATACTGAGCTATCTAAAATTCACGGACATTTTTCAAAGATTCAACTTTTCACTCATTTTAATATGATCATTGGTAGCAGAAGTACTTTATCTCATGGTCTCAGACTTTTGGATCCTACTGTACATAAGTCCAGAAGAGTAATAGTGAAATGGATGAAATTGAAGCTGTTTAGCCCAACAGAAAGGTAGCAGTTACCCAGATTGTTGTGTAAGCACAACAAAGTAATTTAGCATCTCATATTAGAAACAACAGACACAGAAGCTATTCAAAAATGAAGCACCTAGCATCAGATGATACAGTTCCAATAAAGACATAAGAAAAGAGAGTAGTGAAAGAGAAATCACTCTGATTGGTGGATCAACTAAGCCAATCAGTGAAATCAGAGATGTTTAAAATCAAAAAAATTAAAGAGATGTCACTATAATATCCATGATGTCAACATTTCGCCTTCTTTTTCACCAGTGCCATTTGCACTTTATCATAACAACTTTTTTTATGTTAGCAGTCCTGAGTCGTCTTGTTTCCCTTTTTCAACGACAAACCCAGACTACTACCCGGATTTCCCTTTCCCTTTCCCGACACCTGCTGTTAGAGAGAAGTATTACCTCTCACGCAACCACAGAATTTACAAGCTAGTTGGACCTGGGCTGTAGTCTTTGCGGTGTATTTAAGTGCAGATTCTTAGCTGAAACACGGGCTACATGAGGCGATGCAACAGTCAACCGCCGTCTTGTTTGTTTGTTCTGTGATGCTGTGGTTCCAAGAAATTGTGTAGGATGTGATTGTGTAGGTTTGACATGGTAATTACACTGAATTATGAAATAATTTAGTTTATTAATTCACAATCCAACTTTTGATTGGCCAACTTTGTTAAGATTCAGAGGAAATGTAGATTTTACCGCCAAACTGATTTCAGTAAAATAAAAAAAAGAAGAACTCTGTCATTCGCATTACTCATAGAGATCACTTGACACAGGTATTAGCTTGAATCTGAGCCATTGAATCTTTTGCTTTGATTTAAATGAATTATCCAGAGACATTATTCTAAATTGTCAACATTTTAGGAAAATCTACGAACAAGACGTCAAAACTGACCAGATAACGATGACCTTTCATTTAATGGTAATTAAACGTTTAAAACCCAAACACCTAACGATTCACTTAAAGTAAATTAGCCTCGTTTTAACCAATCGCTTCATAAGCTCAGCTACAGGGGAATGAGATCTTGGAAGTGGTCTGAAGGAGGGAACAACCGTCATTTTTCAGGGGGGTGTCATCATTTGCCAAGGTCTTTTGTACCCTATTTTGTACACAGGACTGCATCCTCCACAAGGCAACAGCCCAGAAGTCTCCACTTCAGAGGAAGTCAGGATTCAGTTTGTCTTCAGCGACTTCACCCTTTAGAAAACTGGCCATTTGGCTTTTGGAGCAACATGAAAGTATAAGCCAGTGCTGCGAGAATGAAGCCGAGCGCTGCTTTGTGTGATGAGGAAGGCGTGGAAGGGGCATTGGAGGGGGGGTTGTTGTTGGAGTGTATGTGTGTGTGTGCGGAGGGTTTTCTGGGAGGTCACCCCTCCTGCCAGTCATGCTTAGCGGGCATTAGCGGCCTTTTTCGTGGAGTTAACACACCGGTACAACGGACGTTTTGTCTCTGGGACCGACCCAGCCTCCCACCCTCCAACTTAAGGACCCAATGCCAAAGAGTTGAAAATACCCCCCACTGAAAACACACACTAGAAAGTTAAAGAATGTAGAATGCACACATTTCTTTATTCATTTATTTCTCTCCATCCTTTTTATCTCGTTCCCTCCCTTCTTTTCTAACCATGTCTATGTTTCCGTCTGGATCCTCAGTCTCTCTTCTTCCTCTCCTCCTCCTCCCCTCATCTGCCTGTTTTTTTTTTTTTATTTCATCCTGATTCCCAGCACTTGTACAAAAAGGGTAATGAATGTGAATGAGGGTGTGTGTGTGTGTGTGTGTGTGTGTGACAGAAAGGGAAGTGTGCGAGTGTGTTCATGATAGTGTTTATGTGTCAGTGGTGGAAGACGTTTCTACAGTTACACATGTAGAAATAATGATACAGAAAAAAATGTCACTTCAGAAAAAAAATTATAAAAAAATCAACATCAACATGTGCTTCAGGTGAGAGAACTCATTATGCAGAGATGGCAGAATAATCTAAACATTCCTAGTGGATTATAATTATTGATGCACTCATGTGTTCACCACTTTAATGTTGCAGCTGCTAATTGTCAAGCTCATTTTATTAACTTCATAGTTTTCTCATAATGTGCAAAGTATCTTGTAAATGTTAAACGAGTAAAAAGTACAAGTATGTCATGTTGTGTGTGTGTGTGTGTGTGTGTGTGTGTGTGTGTGTGTGTGTGTGTGTGCAGTGAATGAGCTCTCCGCAGGAGGTGGCTGGACTCCGCTGATCACCACTGTCTGCATCTACACACTGCTCAAGTTCCTACAAGGAGGCGGTGCAGGTGCGTTAAGTGTGTGTTCACATAAGCGAATACAAACTAACAGTCAGGTCAGAGAACATGAGCCTCACCTCTCTTTGTTTCATGTAGGTACCTCCGGTTTCATCAGCAACCTCCGTCAGTTCATGTGGATCAAAGTTCAGCAGTTTACCAGCAGAGGTGTTCAGGTACGACTCAGACTTCTCCTGCTCACTTCTTCTTCTTCTGTATGTTTCCTTGACTTGTTGTATTTCCTACTCTACTGGCTTGCCACTGTATGGGACACTCTACAGTATGATTAGTCACAACAATGTTATCCTGGTGACACCTTTAGTTGCGGGAACAACTTGACTCGGTCTTCTCCCCAGTACTAAGTGTGTTTTTTTCTAATAGTTTGCTGAAAATGAAAAACAACACCAACACATGGTGCAGACTGATTGAGTCACTTTTGGGTAATAACATCAAAACTTTGTCACAAGTGCCCCTGATCTCTTCTAGTCATGGGTCAGAACCTTAACCTGTTGTCAAATATCTTGGGTGTGTTAAGAATAATTCTGGATTATAGCAACTTGGATTTCATTTTCTGAGTTTTCTATCTGTAAAATAACATTGTATTTATCATTTTAACAATGTATTTGGAGATAATAACCTTAATTGAGCTTCCCCTGTTCTGATGTTGACCCAGGTGTCCTCAGAGGAGCACTTTAAACCTGTGGCTATCCAAACTGGACCTTTGTCAAAACCTTTTAAAGATCTAGAGGAGACAGAGAGGAGAAGATGAAAAAAAAACGTCATCCCTTATGTCACAGGAACATCTGAGAAACTCAGGGGGATCTTTAATAAAAATCTTATTCTGGTTCACTTCAAACCTACCAACACACTGAGGTAGAAACTTGTCCATCCTGAGGACAAAACACTCAGGCATGAACAGAGTAATGTAGTAATGCTGTTCAATGCAGCCAGGACTGCACAGATTTGTACATTGGAGAAACAAAACAATCTCTCCATAAATGAACGGCACAGCACAGGAGGGCCGACTCCTCAGGCCAAGACTCTGCTGTCCACTTACATCTGAGGGAGAAGAATCATTCCTTTGAGGACAACGATGTAAATATATTGGCCAGAGAAGACAGATGGATTGAAAGAGGAGTAAAAGAATCCATCTATGTCTAACTGGAACAACCCTTTTTAAACAGAGGAGGTGGCCTATGACATTACTTATCACCCATGTACAATGCAGTACTGAGTTCTCTCCAGAGACAACTTAACAACCATTCACACCTGGGCTCACCTAGACCTAACATCCCACATGGACCAACAACCCACAAGTGGCCCTAACTACTCTGAAACTCAGAGCTCACACCCTTCTTTAACGACTCTGTAAGGACACTCCCCCACAGTTTAAAAGCCTGCAGCTCCCCTACAGTTAGTTAGAACGGAAAAAGCCCTTTGATGGGAGGTGAAATGTCTTCAACAAACTGAAACACGTCCAGTTGCCTACGATACAACACTATGAATTACCATGACCCGTATGACTGAAAACCTTCATCAGCTCTGTGACTAGTTTTTTGATATCTTGTAATATTCTTTTGATTTCATGATTTGCTTGAGGCTCGTAAAAGCAACGGTCATTTCTTTCGATTGAGTTATCTTTTTATAATTGCGCAGTCATCTGGCACAGATTAGCTGAATTAAAATGCAGCTGGTTTACAGTGGACATGGTCTCGGGGATTAATGGCTGTAGTCCGCATGTATCATCACATAGTGAAGGGTTTCTCTCTGTCCCAGGTGTGTTTGTTTTCCCACCTGCATGGTTTGTCTCTGCGCTGGCACCTGGACAGACGCACCGGAGACGTGCTGAGGAGCATCGACAGAGGCACTTCCTCCATCAACAACCTGCTGAGGTAGGAGGCAGACCGGTGGTGACTTTTGACCTCACATTGGTTCACTAACCAAACCATTACAAGTCTTTTTGTTTGGTTCAATGAAACCACTTATGTATGAGCGATAACTTGTGACTGTTTTGTTTTCAGCTACATCCTATTCAGTATCCTTCCCACCATCTGTGACATCATCATTGCCATCATCTACTTTGTGTCCTACTTCAATGTCTGGTTTGGACTCATTGTTTTCACCTGCATGGTCCTCTACCTCAGTGAGTCCAATTTTAATTTCAAACTGAGATCAGTATTATCAGATAAATCATTGGTTTCACTGGAATAAGTTCAATTGTGATCTGGAGACGACAGAAGATAAACAGCTGTATTTCCTTTTGTCCAGTCACTTTTGGATTGTTTCAAAAGCATCAATTAAAGCTCACATCCCAAAAGCCTGACCCAGCAATACTGTGTGATGTGAAGGAGGCAGGTGCATGCCAATGTGTCTATTTATTATTGTAGTCTGGTCTGCTGGTTTGGCTTGCAATTTGCAAATGGCACTCCTCTGCGTCATAACTCAGTCAAATCTGACAGACATATTTTTGGATTCGCTGTGTCTCAAATTTGTCTGAAGGCAAGTGTTGAAGTCAACACAAACTGAGACCAAGACCAGACCAGTACCAGTCCTGTGATGCATGACAGACTCATGCTAAAATGTGAAACATCCAAACCACAATTTTTTTCAGTCAGGTTTTTTTTTTTTCTTTTTGTGAATAAGATTTAAAAATGCTATATTTGGCTCTAATACAGGCTCCTCTCTCTCTGTCTGTAGTCACCACTCTTTGGTATCACGCAATGTCCCGCCCAAAACACTATCTGATTGGTTACACATCACAAGTGATAGCCCAGCGTTATATACATGTTTACTTTAACATATACGTTTCTTAACACATAACATTGCTATGATGTAATGAGTTTTGCTTGTAGTCAGCACCTACATAACGTCTGACAAACTGTTACACACCTGGGATTTGTGTTAACCATGGTGGTTTTGCGCTGAGGAACTGTGGGGGGGGGGGAGCCAAATCAGGGAGCCGGTGTTGAAATGAAATTCAGAATCCAAACGCAGCTCCAAAAAGATATTAACCAGAGTGTACCTTACATCTGCAGCCTGTACCATCCTGATCACAGAGTGGAGGACTAAATACAGGAGAGAGATGAACAATCAAGACAACAGGGCCAAGTCCAGAGCCGTGGACTCACTGCTCAACTTTGAGACGGTACATAATGCCACACACATCTGTATGTTACATGGCTGAAAAATGTAAAAGAAACTCCACTGAAACACTTGAATCTGTTAAATAACTGACTGTTCCCAACATCACATTTGTTTCTGAAAATTTGAGAATGTTCGAAGATAGTGGGAAATGTTTAGCGATATTTCAGTAGCTGGTCATGTTGCAATGTTCAGAAGCTTTTTCAAGACGGTTCAGTCTTCTCTCTCTGGACTATGTTTATCACAGGTCAAATATTACAGCGCTGAAGATTATGAAGTCGGCTGCTTTGAGGAAGCCATTCTGAAATATCAAGTAAGATTGTGTTGCTGTTGAGCTGCTGCTTGTCACGTGGCAGACGTAAAGTACCCTGCTCAACCAAACATGCCTCACCTGAAAGATTTAAATCCGTTTTCAAAGCTTAAGTCATTTTGATATTTTAAAGTTATTTTTTTCTGTGTGTGTGTGTGTGTGTGTGTGTGTGTGTGTGTGTAGCACTGTGAGTGGAAGAGCTCGGCATCCCTGGCTCTGCTCAATCAGACCCAGAACGTCATCATCGGATCAGGACTGCTGGCTGGATCTCTGCTCTGTGCCTACCTGGTCTCTGAGGGACAGTTCCAGGTATCAGTGAAGAGTAAAGACGTGTCAAAAAGTTTCCTCCACATAGAAAAAAATTGTGTGATCATGTGTGTTTCCCCAAAGTACAAGAATCTTTATCAGCATTAGGATCTTAATCTCATTGAATGAATCAAAATTATGGATGCAGGCAGGCAGCATCAGGATGATGGTAACACCCTGGAAAGAGAGCTGACTTGGATTTAAATGGGGAGTGACCTTCATGACTCAGACATGACCACGATGACTCAGACGTGACCTCGGTCACTCCGACTTGACTGTGATGACTGTGATTGGCTTATGCACAACCTCTGCCACTTCAACAAGACCTCTGTGACTGACGTTTGCTCCACCACAATGACGTTGACTTGAGAGTGATCTGCATGTGCAACTTGAACTTAATCGCTGGCAATAAAGCAAGATCGTCGTATCAATGACGACACGTGGCCTCAGGAAGTCAGACCCTCAGTTCAGGCTTGAGTGACTCAGACATGGTTAAATGTAAATGTAAATATCCACAACTGAATAACAACCTCACTCTTTTTGAGTTGTTCCAGATGAAGCTGTCATACCAAACTTTCAAGGCTATTTAATGACTAATTACTTAATCATTAATTACTCAGGGGTGCAGCAGAGGAGTAACTAATGATTAGGTAATTAATAAAGAATAAGCCTTTACTGGTTTGTGCTGCTCAGTGGCTGATTCATAGTCAATCATGATGACTCATCAACATATGTCATTAACATAGAATCTTCCAGTCAGTTCCCTTTAACTCATCAATGTTACTAGTCAGAGTTATTCAGGAGCTATACACTTGTTCATTTGTTACTCCTCACATTTTGGTGCACCTCGTTATCAAGTGTTATCCACTGAATCACCCAAACCAAGCGCTGCCGCAGATGACTGGTTTTAGAAGTCACATAATCTCCTGTGTGTAGTTAAAGGTGGGGTTAGTGATTCTGGAGAAACACTTATCGACCTGAAATCAGACTCAGTAGTCGACTATCTTTCTCCAGAATCACTCACCCCATCTTTAAGAGGTTTTGATTGACTGCAGTTAGTGTCTCTCCAATGGTTTGTGTTCAGTTGCTGCATTATTCGTTACCATTCATTTATCAGATGACAATGTGTCGCTATTGCTTGTTGGTATTATGGATCAGTATGTTGTCTGGATGCTGTGTTGGTGGTATCTATGCGTTTCTTTTCCCCCTCAGGTTGGAGACTATGTTCTGTTTGGAACCTACATCATCCAGCTGTACACTCCTCTCAACTGGTTTGGGACCTACTACAGGTGAGACTGGTGTACAGTGCAGGAGGCCACTGATCGCTGATATCAGATGAAAACAGAAAGCTATGATCTGTTGGTGTCTGTCTGTCGGTCTGTCACAATATTTGATGAAACATGATACTGCTTTTAAAACTGATTCTAGCTATTCTTTAATTTTTTTTGTACTTCTGCATCGACTTGTTTACAACAATATTACACCTTACCTACCTATCAACACAGTAAGAAAGACCTTAGAACAGTTTGTCTATGTATTGATGTGACTGTTCCTACGCTGCTGTTGCTGCATCTACTAATACTGACTGTGTAACATGTGTCTGTGCAGGCTGATCCAGGGTGCATTTGTTGATATGGAGAACATGCTGGCACTGTTGACAGAGCAGAAAGAGGTGAGTCATTTACCAAGAGCTTTTTTTTTTGTTTTTTCATAGTTGAATTCATACTGGACCATGTATATTCAGACGCAGCCACTATCTGTGGTGATTAACTGGGGTCTTGGATTTATTGTTGCTGTCTTTACTTTTAAGGGACACTTTAGTTTTGGAGAATACATTTAACCTCTGAATTTTTACATATTTACAATATTAATCAGGTAATAATGCAAAATCATGAATATTTATTTTTCAATAAGTGAATATACAAGCTGTTCTCAGGGGAATATACAATTTATTCAGTCATGGAAACAAAGAGTGTTTGTTTATTTAGTTTGTTTAGGCAGCCAATGAAGATCTTTCTCTTCTTATTCTCTTCTTCCCTGAAAGCACAGAGTGCACCTTTAAGAAACTTTATATCAGGTAATTACTAGATGGATGCTGACTGTATTTCAGTCAGGAGAGATGTAATACAAGTAAATATTAAATACAAAGATGAGAAATTTAGCAATAAGACCCCTTCATGATGTCATAATATTTCAAGGGGGTAATGAGGCCATGGGTGGATGCAGTCTAGACAGTGGTGGTGGTGGTAGGAGGTAGGTGGAGGCATTGCGACAATTCGCGCTGGATTGACAACTGACAGCAGCAGAGAGGAGGACACATTTGAAGTTTGGCAGCAGCGATGATTGGCTTTAGGAGATCGTGGCATAATCTGGTTGGTTAAACCGACAGCTCAGTCAGCTGACAATGACAGAATCGGGAGAAAGGGGAGAATGGGAGGGAGAGAATCTGAATGATGAGCAGCATTTAGATAGTGTTCAGCAGGTGTATTGAATAAATATTTTCTCCATTTCATCAATCAATAAAAGAAAGGTGAGCATGACAATGTGCCTTTGTTGGCCATAAAGTATCATCAGCAGGAGTGTTCTTTTTTTCATGGCTTTGCGCCGGATGTGGCTGGAGGCGTTATGTTTTCAAATTGTCCATCCATCCATCTATCTATCCGTCCGTTCATTTTTCACCTTCCATCCCATGAACGTGATATCTAATGTCTTTATATCTGGCACAATCATCCCTTTGGACTCGAGGATGAACTGACCAGATTCTGGAGGTCAAAGGTCACGGTGACCTCACAAAACACATTTCCGCTGTAACTTAAGAATTCATACACTGATCACGACAAAACCTCACACAAGTGTCTGACAGGATAAAGTGATGACGTGTTGACATTTAACATCATAAAGGTTGATGGTCATCTTCACTGTGACGTCATGATGTTCTGCTGAAACACCGTTATTAAACACCATAACTCAGGAGCAGAAGGAGGGATTGAGATCATATTTCACATTTGGTATGATACTGAACTGTGACACTGGTCTTGTGAGTCCACCTTGAAATGGTGCTGATTGTGGAGATCATCCGTGACGCTGGTTCAACATGTCAGAGTCATCCATGTTTTAGAGTTCGTAGCCTGGGTGCTCTATCAGAATCAGATTTATAGTCCATCATGTGAACACACCTGAATTTGACTGTTTATTGTTTCTCTCAATGGACTTACACACTATCAGACAAACATCGGTAATCCACCACATTCTAGCTGATATTTTGCTGATACCGATCAGCTGATCGTTGCTGCGCCATGTGATGAAGCTCCCGACCCGTCCTCTGCACTCCTGTAGAAATAGTCTCTAAGTGAAGGCAGCATGTTTCTCTCTGGAAATTATTTGCTGGGATCATACAGTTCATGGCAATATATTGATAATTTCCTTTTCATCACAGACTACACTAAATGCCTTATATAAATTCCTTACACGTCTTCAAAGGGTCTGGGAAGACATATGTAGATGTAAACTGCAGCCTGACTGTTGTAAAAACTAAATTATAAATGCCTTCCAGATGTAAGCTCCCTGACATCTGGAAGGCAGTAATAATTCAGTTTCTCCCGATATAGAAATGTTCTATTTTAGTTACCCTGCTCGCATCAGGACAGAGGTCAGGACCTGGATTCAGTGTCAAGGACACTTAAATGGAACAGACAGAAGTTTTGAATCCAGCTCTTCTGGACAAAAAGACACACTCTGATAATGACTGACTGACAATGTAACAACTTCAAAACATCTCTTTTTTGCTCAGGGTGGTCGAAAATGATCCATCTTTGGCTGAATTCATATTCTTAATGATGTATTTTTGGTTTTTAGACTGCTTTATGTGTTTTACTGTAGATTATTGTTGTTCATGTTCATCTGTGCTTTCCTGTGAGATACGTGTTTGATGGTTGGAAGCCAAAATTTATTTTAGGCAATAATGTGTTAAAAATGAGTTAGTTCTAGAATATTCAATCTTATTGTCATTATCATGTTTTTACATAATAATACAAATAATACAACCAAAAGCACACTCTTGTTAAGCAGAAAGTAAGGCATACAAATAAAGTATTAATAAGAGTATCAACAGACATTATAGAGAAGTGTGTGTGTGTGTGTGTGTGTGTGTGTGTGTGTATAACTAAATCAATAAATAATCAGTGATAAAGATAAAAAAAATATAAAAAAAAATATAATTATTCCAGATAAGCAGATAATTGAAACTAACGTTAATTTCTGATCAGCGTCACTCCTGCTCGGAGACAGAGAGGCTCACACAGTCAGAGGTCAGCGGATTAGGAGGTCAACAAGTGTTTGTGTGTGACTCTGTGCGCTTGTGTGTATTTGTGCGCATGCACATACTAAAACACAGAGCCTGCGTGTACGCCTGTGTGTGTACGTCTGTCTTTTTGTGTGCGTTTCGGTGGGAAAAGGCGTCCTCCGGCTGCCTCACTAAAGACTCCTACATTCACAGGCCCTTGATATGGTAAACAGCCACATGAATGTAGACAAAAGCATTAGAGCACCTTAAAAACACAGCGGCCCTTTTCTTTGGCTTGGGAAGCTGCAGGCGAGGGGAGTCGGGGGGGGGCGGAGGGGAGGAGGGTGAGGAGGAGGTCAGAAAGTAAGACGGGACTGTAAACGGTGCTGATGGTGATATGTTGTCAAATTTAAGATCCAACTTTCATGGAAGTATTTTGTAAATGTTAATGATTAAATAACGATATCAGCTAGTGCATAGAGGATGAGGATGTAAGGATGGGAGGAGAGGTGAGAAGGAAGGACGGAGGGGGGAAATAATGATATCCAAACCTATTTCCTATTCCTCTCTTTCCCTCGCCCTCTCATTCTTTCTTCTTCTTCTAACCCCTCTTTTTAACTTCTTCCCCCCTCTCTCTCTCTCTCTCCCGTTCTCATCACCTCCTCTTGTAGTTTTCTCCCCCTTTTTAATTCAATAAAACACTGATTCATGAGTCATTCTCGACCTTGACCCTCCCACTCCCTTGTTCCAGTCCTTTTGAAGCATGTCACCTGATCTTCAATCACAGATGGAGTCATAAAAATGCAGATGTTGAAAGTTGACATTATTTCTTTATAACCTCTCGTCCACGCTGATGTTATTGTCAGCGCAGCGATTCTTTGTCCGTCTTGGATTCAGTAAAAACTCCATCTGCTGGTGAAGACCATGTGATACGTCTGACAGCACCGAACTAGTAGCAAACAATGAAGATCTCCATGAGTGGCTGCAACACAATCAACTTGTGGTGAACTTGCAAAAATGAAAAACTGTTTCAGTGTGTTTCCTCCATTAGAAAACAGGGCTCTCTTTAAAATTGTAAAATCCAGCGAAGAAATTAAGAAATACAGAAGTTCAATGATTTTAAGTTTTAAGGAATAATATTGGATTCACAATTTAAGTGAAGACCAACCTTAATTGTGTTAAATTAATCAGACACTGCATACCTACACACCAACACATCACATTTTTATATAATCAAGCCCTAAAAATAATGGATAAAAGCCTGTCCGGTGGCAACACTGTCAGATAGTAAAAAGGTACAATCTGCTTATAGCTTTGAGAGCTTTAGACATTTCTGTTGATGACATGAATTCCAACTTATACCACAATTACCAACTGAATTCAAACTAATTTCACATATAAAATCATTTTCAACAAAGGTGAAGTGCTGACTAAAAGGGACCCATGTTTAGCTTATTGTACTTTGATGTAGGTTATATGTTATGTTGATGTATAGCGATATGTGATGATGTAGTGTCGTATTGTATTTCACTGTATCATGATTTTTTTTTTCAACTGATCATTGAAAGCTGCAATTTAATGACTTACATGTAACAGCCCAACTAGGGACAAGAGTTGAAAATTAGCAATAGCTAAAAAACTCTCTTCAGTTCTTTGTATTGGAACCATGTTAAACTGCATCGTCCCTATCAAATAAATACAATTCAAAAGTAAAATTCAATCTCTCCTTCTGTGTTTCCTGCCTCTCTTCTCCTGCTTTCCTCCTCCTCTTCCTCTTCCTCCTCCTCCTCCTCCTCCTCCTCCTCCTCCTCTCAGGTGCAGGATGCTGAGGATGCACAGAACTTGCAGCTCACAGCAGGTCAGGTGGAGTTTGACAGAGTCTGTTTCAGCTACGTGCCTGGGTGTGTAGCCAACAACAAATCTGTTTACGGTTTAAATCCTCCGTTCTTTAATTTGATGTGACTTGACTCAGTTTTACATACAGACTGTACAAAAACATAGAATGCTGTCCACTTTCTTGAAAAGGGCTTCATTGTGGCTTTCACTGGATAATACAGCATTATGTCTCCATATGTTTGTTTTATTCACGACCACCAGTGTTTTCTAACTCTGATCTCAAAGTTTTGCCTGAGTATCAAGGCAAACATTAAAACACAAAAGTGGTAAATCAGTGACTGCATCATTTTATAAAAATCAGATGCATCGTGAAGGACAGTGGCTATTCAGTGTTGTTGTACCAAATGCTGAGTCAATCTTGGAAGGCAATGACAAATGACATGTTGAGGGCTTTAGATTGGAGGACAGGTTGTTATGAATAATATGAGAGTATGTAAAAACCTACCAAGAAGCCAATACTCACAATATCTATGAACAATATGAATATAAATGTGATCCAAGCATGCTCAGTCACTCGGATGTGTGCAATGTATATTAATTTTTTGAATCCTAATCAGTACTAAGGCTTTTATTTTGAAAGACAAGCTTCATCTGTATTCTGAAGGTGCACAGCTGGTTACCATATTGACTTTTAAAGACTGTTGGCCTCCTGTGTGCATTGGCATTATGTTATATTGACAGCATCATGAGAATAAACACATTAATTAGCAAGTGAACCTCAGTGAAGTGAAATACATTGTCCAAATGTACCCAAACAGGCAAACTTTCAAGAGGCCTGCCAGAATTTAAAAAAGCCCTGCCATGAACAGGGATTAAGTTGATTATTAAATTATAATTAATTGTGATCCTTATTGTTGCCGTTGTGTGTGTGTGTGTTTGTGTGTGTAGCACTGATGTCCTCAGGGATGTGACCTTTACGGTGGAGGCGGGACAGACAGTCGCTTTGGTACGTAACCTGCTGTTTGCCACATCTATCCCTCTACTGTCTCATTAATAGGTCACCTTGGCCATGTTTCAAAATGATACGTTCTCTCACTTATGTGACTCTGGTGGTTGAAGAAGAAGCACTCACATTTTCATGTAAGTAAAAGTAGCAATGTTCCACCATAGACATTCTGTAACCCTGCATTCAAAAGGGATTGAACCAAAAGTATTAGCATTAAAATACTCTAAAGTACTAAAAGTGAAAGCGCAGAATTTTGCAGAATGACCCATTTTAGAATATGAACAGTGTATTATATAATAACAATACTCATTATAACAATAATACTTGTGTTTATTGTATTTTGTAGTGTCATTCTGAGCCTGCAGTGTAACTGTGACCTAAAGGCGTTATTGATCAGCTACTAAATGTGACATTCCATCTCCCCATTGCCAATGTTAGCTAGCAAACTTGAGCTAATATTGCTAACGCTAGCTAGTGAATGTTAACATTAGAGCCGTCCCAAACAATTATTTTTCAAACGATTAATCTAGCGATTATGTTTTCGATTAGTCGACTAATCTAACGATTAATTTAACGTTACATGACCAAACAAAAGTAACGTAGTAACTGTAACTGTTGTTGGTAACTTATATGAGGAAAAAAATACCGCAGTTGTAGGCGGAGCAGCGTCTGTCCTCCCGCCTGTCCTACCAACTCTTCGTCACATTTCTGCCCGAATGACAGCGTCTGTCACTGGCAAAAACCAAGTGGTTGTGTTGATAGAAATCACCGCGATGGTCAGCCCTCCCGACCGAGACTTCAGTGAACTTTCCCTCAGATAACAGCCTCCATTCCAGCAAGTGACAGAGTCACGCAGCGACCTGTTTACTGATGACGATTATGTAATAATGTAATTTAGCGCGAAAAACGGAACTGGGGGGACACCTGGGAAACACCCCGACTTCATCATCATGACGTGTACCGTCACGTCTCTTTAGGAGCAGCAGCACAGCTTTCTGTGTGAATTACACAGTGGTTCATCTTTATTCCAGCGGTGCTTCGCACTGTGTGAATGACCAACGGCGGAGAATTGACGAACCGCCGCTGCGGCGTTAATGCAGTGTCTCTGTGTGAGAGGGGCTATTCTCAGCCTCCGCGGGTACTACCACTTGCTGTTTGGGACGACGCGCTGACGCAAATTATTCATGTCGACGGATTTATGACATCGATAACGTCGACTACGTCGACGCGTTGTCCCAGCCCTAGTTAACATTGCTGTAGCTAGCTAGCTAACATTAGGGCAGTGGAACTCAGTGATTCTTCCATTTTTTCCCTCAGACTGGCAACTATAAGACTGTCTCTCACTGACCATGTACCACGTGATACCAATGTCATTGTTGAAGCCGTAACCAACTGTCACAATTCTAAGACAGACATGAACAATCGTTCTGGACCCAAGAAACATTGTAAAATTATAAATCCACCATCATTATAATGTTTTAAGGAAAAGAGATAATTTATCTAAATGTTTTTATGTATGTTTGTAATAATGATAAATGATATCAATCTCACCTTTTAAGGTAGTAAATTAACCCAGTGGAGTAAAAAGTACAATATTTCCCTCTGAACTGCAGTGGAGTAGAATTATGATATAGCAGAAATTGCTGTATTCAGGTACTATCAAGTACAATTACTCTCCACCACTGGTGTCCATCCGGTTAGAGTTACTTTCGTTTCTCAAGGGCAGTAATGTGTTGTTGTTTTAGGTTATTTGTTAGACACAACCATTTTAAAAGCACTGCAACAGACTGCCGTGTCATCAACACCAAAGGAAGCTTTCAAAATGTGTGTGTTTGTGTGTGTGTAGGTCGGTCCGTCTGGGTCAGGGAAAAGCTCCATCCTGCGTCTGTTGTTCAGGTTCTACGACCCTCAGAGGGGCAGCATCCGCATCGACGGTCAGGACATTTCCAAGGTAACACACACACATATACGCATGAAATCACACACAGACACACACATTTAGTTTTGTTTATCCCCGGACCATAATGTTCCTTGCTTGTCTACTGATTAACTCTTTTATTACTGCCAAAGTTTTCGATTTATTTACATCCCTCGATGTTCATCTTCAAATTATTGCCATTTCTTACAAATTACACCTTTACCCCAAACCATGATCTTTTCGTAAACATAATTACTAAGCAGTTTTTCCTAAACTTTACCAAACCATGATCGTTTCACAATCTTGACCGTGTATTAGAATGGCTTTGATGCAGGAGGCCGTCTCATACAGTCATTAAAGAGTACCATGTGCATCTGTGACACTCCGAGGAGGGGTGACAAAACCTGAGAAGGAAAACAGGTAGATTGTACAACATATCGTACAAATCAATCGTTGTATAAGGTTGAGGCATCAGCCATTGAAGCCAACCAATTACAGGCGGAGTAGGATAGATCTTGTGAGAACTGTGGTCAGACCCATAATAATGCCGCTATGGAGTGTCTGATAGATGCACATTAAAAAAGGTATTTATAGAGCACATGATATGGTGGATTTTAATGGAATGACAACAGGCAACATGTGAAACATGTAAAATCTGCTGGCATCAAATACAAAGCAAGAAATTCTCATTGATCGCCTCACTCTCACTCAACAAATGTGTGACTTTATAAGCATCATCTGATCCAAATTAATCAGCACTAATTTGTCTGATTTGTCTGAAAGTAAAAGTCAGCGGGTGAACTGCATAGATGCAACTTGCAAATGCAGTACGGCTGATGACAGGAAGAGCTGAAATTCGTTCTCAGCATTGTTGTTCAAAAGTCTACTTCTAGTAACACATAGGCAAATACAATACATTTGTATACAAATGCAATTTAGTCATTTGCTGGGGACCTGAAAAAGTGTGTTGTTCCGTTGTGCACTTTGGTTAAGAAATCTTACCAATATCACAAAGAGAGAATTTAGCAGATTCTGACATCTCCACTATGGCGGCTGTGTGGATGCTGGGCTTGCTGCAGTTGTTGGTGTTCCTGGTGTAACGCAGTGGTCGTGCACACGCTAACTAGATTCCTTGCCCACAGCCCCACCGCCATTTCACTTTTTAAAAAATAAATACAAGGACAATGGACTTACAAATATGATCTCTGCAGCAGGGCCAGAAGCAGAGTCGCAGCACAGAGTAGCAGGAGTCACGTCTCACTCGTCACATGGGACAGTAAGGAGAGCTGATGATGAGACAGTGGTGGAGAATTTCTTTTTCAAAGTGAAAGGCAAAAGAGGCTCTCCAGCAATATTCTGGAGAGACAAATGTAAACCTGTTGGCAGGACTCCTCAAACTGCAAATAAGCTTGTGTATTTAAAAATCTGTCACATCATCACAATATAAAGTCTATGTGCGGGCCAGCATGGGAAACACTACAGCACACACTACTGCAATGACGGTATATAGTAAACCTAGAAGCTAGAAAACAGCACCACAGGCACCATCTCTGCATCCACTGTCTAGTTTCATGTGTTTGATGTACAAAGTACATTGACTCACTATATATTATAACACGTAACACTTATTTTTTTCACCCTTTTTTTCATCGGCTGTGATGGGTTCTGAGTGACGTCACTTAGTCAGGTGTCTGTTTCCTTGACATCTTTCTTTATTTCTCTTTTTTCTATATCGCACTCTTCATTACTGTTTCCTCCCTTTGCCTCATGCACCTTGACTTCCACTTTCCCCCTCTCTCCACTTTCTCACACCCACACACACACACACACACACACACACACAGTCAAACACACACATGCACACAAACACACAGCTGGGCTGAGTGAGTGAGCTCCAGTCACACCGTGAATAAATCATAGTAAAAGGTTCCTGAATAATGCAGCAACAAGTCCAGACGCCAGATGTGTGTGTGTGTGTGTGTGTGTGTGTGTGTGTGAAGATGAAGCCATATTTATTGCAGTTGTAGTCACAGTAACTCTGTTTATGATTTGCCAAAAGTCTCAATAAAAATCAAAGAGCGCAGGCTCTGTACAATACACTCTCACACCTGTTTATATCCGATGACATGCTCGTACAGATGAACAGGCTGGTGTTGATTATGAGGACGCTCATTTATAATTACACAGCAGGAGGATCGTTTAATCAACACACACGTACACGCACATAGTCGTCTCTTTAATCAGAGTCAGACTGTTCATCAATCTGGGGTTTTTTAGCCTCTGGAGGAAGAGGAGCAGGACGTGGTAAAACTCCTCAGCTTCCTTTGCCAAAGGATCCATTTATTGTTGTGTTATGAAGCATCGGGGCCGGCCCTTTTCTGGAAATTAACTCTTTCATGCAGGAATTATCAAACCTCAAACTAATTTTTTTGTTTTTACTTTTAAAGCTCGGGTTGGCAGGTTATTCTAGAAGCATTTATTGTTACAACTGTAGCAATTCTTTGACATCCTGACAGCAATCAATAGATCAAGTGCTCTGACAAATAAAATAAAATAAAATCCAGTCTCTTGCAGGGCTTTAATAAGCCTATCCAATTGTCTCATTTGGCCCATGTGAAAACAGTGGAATGGCTACCTGTCTCTTTACACTCAGAAAACTGGACAGGTAAAACTATATGTTTCAACTATATAAAAAACAGATTTAAATAAATACATTTCTTATACATCTTTTTTCTCTGAATGAAAAACACATCCGTCCACACCAGTATATGCGAATATTCTACCTATTGGGACAATATTTAGAAAAAATCTAAAAATGTAATGTTGCTGTTCAATTAAAATGAAACAGGAGTTACAAGTGTAAACAAGTATAGATTATGTAATATTAATGAAAACATGCTAAAATGGTGGAATCTAAATAGGTAGAATATACCTTTTGGTCATAACATCTACTGGAGTGGATAGATACATTTTCAAGTTTTCTTTTTTATTTAAATCTGACTAAAGTATTTCCAACAACTCTTATTTTGTCCAAAATATTACCTGTCTTTTACTGTGAAGAGTTGAATGTAAACAACCTTTTCAGATGTCTCTGTTCATCAACTGGCTCTTACGGTTGTATTTTTGCCAGTGAGAACGGTAACTAGCTGTTAACCACGATTGTAAGTATATTGCTCAGCACGAGTTTAGTGGTAAAATTTTAAAACATAGCAATTACTTTTTTTCACCCACAAATATACTGATCTACTGAAATAATACTTTCACTTGTCATGGAGAACAACAACGAGGAACTGACATCCTGAAATAAAAATTTAACAGTGTGCTGATTAATTTGGATCAGATGATGCTTATAAAGTCACACCTTTGTTGAGTGAGAGTGATGCGATCAATGAGAATTTCTTGCTTTGTATTTGATGCCAGCAGATTTTACATGTTTCACATGTTGCCTGTTGTCACTCCATTAAAATCCACCATATCATGTGCTCTATAAATACCTTTTTTAATGTGCATCTATCAGACACTCCATAGCGGCATTATTATGGGTCTGACCGAAGTTCTCACAAGATCCGCCCTACTCCGCCTGTAATTGGTTGGCTTCAATGGCTGATGCCTCAACCTTACACAATGATTGATTTGTACAATATGTTGTACAGTCTACCTGTTTTCCTTCTCAGGTTGTTAAATGTGGGAGTTTTGTCACCCCTCCTCAGAGTGTCACAGATGCACATGGTACTCTTTCATGACTGTATGAGAAGGCCTCCTGCATCAAAGCCATTCTAACACACGGTCAAGATTGTGAAACGATCATGGTTTGGTAAAGACTAGAAAAAACTGCTTAGTAATTATGTTTACGAAAAGATCATGGTTTGGGGTAAAGGTGTAATTTGTAAGAAATGGCAATAATTTGAAGGTATATCCGAAACTACAGGGGGCAGTGTAACCGCTAACTGCTGCTTACTATACTCTTTGGCTGTACTGACTAGCTGCCGTTAAAAGTTGTTCTTAGCGGTGGAGTGCTGAGTGGAGTCTACCTGGACCAAAATAAATATTTTCAGTTTTCCATCTTTTTGGGTGGAACATATTCCTTTTCTTGACATTTTGTGAGTTTGTTTTGTTGACTTATTAGACTAAGTAGCTAACTCAATGCTGATGTACATCTTTCAGCTGGTTACCATACTGACTTTAAGTGAAACTCTCACCAGAAAGCAACCGAGGCTTTATTTTGATTGAACATGAGTCAAACCTGTAAAAGCATAATTGCGACGAAAGAGGCACTTTTAAGATTTAGCTTAGTTTCGTTTCACGGGCAAGCTAATTTTCAATGGAGTGCAGGGGCACTTCTATGCTAGCATCAAAATCGCTATTTTTAAAACACTTAGAAAGCTCGACACAACAGTGCGACCTAACAGGAAGGCTTGTTGAGTGCGCTTGGGGATCAATACTTTTTGTCTGCCATGACGGCGGCGCACCGGATATGCTACTGCTAACGTGAGTTGTCCAAAAACCTTCTTTTTAGTAAACTCTGTGTACACAAACAATGTTTTCAATGCTCGTGTTCATGTGTAGAGACCCTGGTGACACTATGAGCAAAGTTTCATGTTGTGTCGAGCCTTCTTAGTGTTATAAAAATACCGATTTTGATGCTAGCATAAAAGTGTCCCTGCACTCCATTGAAAATTAGCTTGCCCGAAAACGAAACTACGGTAAATCTTAAAAGTGCCTCTTTCGTCGTAATTATTCTTTTACACGAAGGTTTGACTCATATTCAATCACAAGAGTTTCACTTTAAAGCGAAACTCTCGCCAAAAAGCAACCAAGGCTTTATTTGGGATTGAATATGAGTCAAACCTTCGTGTAAAAGCATAGTTACGACGAAAGAGGCACTTTTAAGATTTACCGTAGTTTCGGTTTTGTGCACGTAAAATTTTGAACGGGAGAGCTAGGGGCATGATACACTAGCATCAAAATCGCTATTTTTAGAACACTAAGAAGGCTCGACACAACATGAAACTTTGCTTGTAGCATCACCAGGGTCTCTACTCATGAACAAGAGCATTGAGAACATTGTACACATAAACTCTGTGTACACAAACAATGTTCTCAATGCTCGTGTTTTTAGATACAGTTTTGGCCACATCATATATATTTTCTCCGTTATACTAATAAATTATGTGATACAAGTTATATCCCTTCATCTTACATACATATATCATGTAAGTTCAGCGATTTCCGTCAGTAAACTCATGCATAGACTGGAATACGTCTACAATGACGGTTGTTCTGTATTTCGCAACACTTTCTTGCTTGGGTTTGTTTTCGGCCCATCGGCCCTCTGTCTCTCTGTTTGTCCCTGCATATGGCAGCCACATGTTGTGAAGCTCAGATGAGTCAGAGTCAGCTGGCCCTAGCAGGCTGACGGCTGGTTAGTGAGTGCTGGTGTGAGTCATCCGTGTTTTTATGGTATCAGTCAGGTTTCCTTCTTTTAATTTTCAAGGGATACACACAACAGTTTGGTTCCTGTCCAGCCATGTTAGCAATCACTGCTCATAATTACCCAGTTTTTCTTGTTATTCTATGACACACCTTCCTGTTTGTAGCCTGACGGTGATCCCTTATTAAAGCAAATAGAGAAACATTAGAGGCTATTACTACAAGCTGAACCATTGTTAGGTTAGAAGACAGACAGGTTTACTCAATAGCCACATTTTTTATGTAATAATTTGGCATTCCGCTGTTATTCCAATCATCTGCCACCTCAAGTGATTGCCAGTTTGTTGTAGCTAATGTTGTTAACGATAGCAAGTTATGTTAGGTAATGCTAACATCACAAACGTTGAAAACGATAGCTACTGCTAATGTTGATATCACTAGCTACTGCAAATGTTAAAAATTGCTAATGGCGCTAATGCTAGCTAACATTAGACTTGCTGACGAAACACATATACCACATATATCACCGGTATTATATGAATGATTGACAAAACCTGATAGAAGCTGGAACCAAACGTCACTTATACCTGGGCTGACTTTTTGGACCTACTACAAACTTCCGTGAAAATTGCAGCATTGCCACTCCTGGATCTAATTCCCGAGTGTTATCAGATGAAACATATTCAGAGGAAAAGGGGATCAAAAGGTCAGATAAGAAACCGGCTGCAGAGACATGGAGTGCCGAGTAAAATGGATGAACTCTCTTATGTCCCTGGCCCTGACAATGCACTGGCAGCTGAACTCATAACTGTCAGCTACAACAACGCTGTCTCCAGAGCAGGGATTACAACAGCTGTGACCATCACACTGCTCAAACAGCTGAAGCAGTATGTCACAACCCCAACATGACTGGACAGAACACTGGACCTGTGCTTTGGAAATATACCTGGCGCATATGTCTTTAAACCCCACTCTCCCCTTGGGTTCTCAGACCATTATGTAGTACTACTGCTGCCAAAATACAGACAAAAGCTAAAAACAAATAAGGTTTAATCAAAAACCATCCAGGTCTGGGATAACTGGGAGATGTTCTTCCAGAGCAATAAAAGTGACCTCAATTTACTCAATGGCTCCATCTGAAATATATTTTATTTTGGGCTGACAGTGTCATACCAACACAGCAGGTCAGACGCTATCCTTACAACAAGTCCTGGGTCACCAGAAAGCTGAAACACTGCCTCAACCTTAAAAAAAATGGCTTTAATACAGGGAGATAAAAAAAAGAGTCAACAAGCTGAACGGGACCTGAAACATAAGACCAAGCTTGCCTAGTTCTGCTGCAAAAATAAGATGGAGGAGAGGTTCACCAGGAAAAAAGTGTCTCAACACAGAGCACAGAGACCAGATGAGATACAGTGCCCAGACCCTGCGTCCTTCCCATAGCAGCTCAACACCTTCTGCACTAGGTTCAACAGCACTGGCACCACAAATACAACTACGCCCCTGCTCCAATCAGTGTGGAGGAGCGAAAGGTTGTCTCCATCCTCTCTAAGCTACATCCAAAGAAAGCCTCAGGACCAGATGGGCTCAAGGGCTTTGTGCAGCGGGAGTGTGCGGTCCAGCTGGGCCATGTGGTAGCTCAGCTTTTCCAGCAGTTCCTGGCATCCAGCTTCCTCCCCAGGGCATGGAAGGAGACAACCATTGTCCATACTCCCAAAAAAGCCTCATGCCAAAGCCATGAATGATTTCAGACCTGTGGTACTCACCTCCATCCTCTGCAAATGCGGAGGAAGGTGGTCGCTGAGGAGCATAGCACCATGGTGGACGAGAGCTGGGACCCGGTATAGTTCACCTACAAGACAAAACGAGGAGTTGAGGACGCCAGCCAAATCCTTCTGGACACAGTGGCAAGGCACCTCGTTGTTTCAAACTCATGTGTTTGGATCTTATTTATGGATTTCTCATCTGCTTTTTATACAGTATACACAAACACACTTCTGCACCACCTCCAAGGTCTACAAGTCAACACAACACTGTTTGTATGGATTATGGATTTAAGGATAAGGACAGACCCAAACATGTTAAAGTTGATGATTTCAAATCCAGCAACATTGTTTTAAGTACTGAAGTCTCACCGGGCTGTGTCCTGCCACCAATCCTCCATATACACAAATGAAATAACCTGCAATAGAAATGGACTGACACTCCTTAAAAATGCTGATGACATGGCCTTGGTGGCCTGTTTGACGCCACGGCCTTCTGGTTCTCAATGTTTCTTACAGCATTGGAAGAGGCCAAAGATATAGAGACTGTTCATTAATGTAAAAACAACTTAATGTAATGACATTGACATGAGAATAGTTAAGAAGATCATTGAGGGAATTGTTAAACCACTAACATACATCTGTAATTTATCCCTCCAACTGGTAGACTCCAATAAATCAATATGGATTCAGATCCAACAGATCAACCTCTTTATTCATTGAACTAAGTGAAGGAATCACAAACTGTTTAAACCAAAAGCAATGTGCAGCTGGGGTATTTATTGATCTCAAAAAAGATTTGATACAATCAATCCTGACAGATGAATAAATAAACTGGAATGGCGTGGTATCAGGGGGATTGTTTTGAACTGGCTAAGAGATTATCTAGATAACAGACAATAGTTTGTGAAGATATGTGAGTGCATATCGTCATGTTTGGACATTGCTTGTGAGTCCCCCAGGCATCAGTGTTGGGGCCAATTCTTTTCATATTCTACATTAATGACAGATGTAAAACGTCAACATTATTAAAATGTGTATTACTTGCGGATGACACAAATATTTTTTTGTACTAGAGAGGATTTGCAGCAGATTCTGAAGCTAATCACGTCTGAAATTAGCAAATTAAAAAGGTGGTCTGAGAGTAATGAATTATCATTACATTTAAGCAAAACTAAGATCATGTTGTTTGGTAACTGCAAATAAATGAGTACAGGTTAAGACGGATGGTGCAAATATTGAAAGACTTTAAGTACATACATTTCAAAAATCTGCTGGAAACCTCACATACAAAACATGTACAATCTCAGCTGTCACAAAGCATCTCAGTCAAAAATCAGTGCACAGTATCAAGTGTTCACTGGACTGTGTGGAGGTCTGGGGTAACACCTACAAAAGCTCTGTACTTGTCTACAACCTCTGTAGATGTATTATTTTGAAATGATTAATCTCCATAAAAGTGTTATGACCTTTAAGCGTCACCCAGCAGCCGGTTAGCTTACCTTAGAACAGAGACTGGAATAAGGTAACCTAGCTCTGTCAGCACCCAGTACGAGGTGTTTTGCGACAACCTCAGAAGGCAGAAGTGGCAGAAGCCAAACAACCACACACCAAAGAGAGATAAAAAGACTGCCATAACAGGGATAAGGCCCCGAAAACAAACAATTAGAATATAGAGATAATGGTTCTTATTTACAAAACACACGGCTAGTCTATATTTTACATACATGTACATTTATGTTTAAGTACGTAGCCTACTCACCCATGGCAAAAGCACACAAATCAAGGAGAATGGGATGGAATAAGCAAAACCTCAGGAGGTCTGCTGCATGAGCTGGCAGCATGCTCCGCTTCTGTAACACTCTCCATGGGATATGCAGTCTTGTGGAGAACGGAACAAACTAGCGTCGCACACAATACGTCATAAACGCACACAAAGTTTTGACAGTGAGCTTTATAGGCGCCCATCAGATAGAGCCAGCCTCGCTGTGTCTCCTGTTTCCAGTATGGTCAGCTACGATAACTGACTGCTGGCTGTGACTTCAGATTAAATGTACAGACGTTAGATTGGTATAAATCTTTTCATGTAACTCTCAAAAAGGAAGTGAATTAGTGTATTTCCCAAATTATAAGACTATTTGCCTGGCCTGGACTAATTTTAGAACAAATCCTCTGAAGTGCTTTTCAGCAGCTACTTCAAAGACTTCATTTTCCTTTTAATGGTAATGTTTTGGGAACACAAAGCACATGGTTAAGGTTGTGAATGGATCGTTGTTTAATTAAAAAAGTTGTCAATGACTTCAAATATGGTCATCTATGAGCAGTTCTGCTAAGTGCTGAAGGTATTTGGCAAATACCGCATCATTTAACAGGCTTACTATCATGTTAGTTGTATTTCTTGTGTGTGAGGACAGCTGTCTTACACTAATATTTCCTCTGTTGTTCCTCAGTCGAAATCTTAATGAAAACATTAAAAGCCTCTTTTTTTGTTTTTATCCCCCTTTTTTCTCTACCCTCTCCATCTGTCTTCTGCTTTTGAACATTTGGTGTTGGAACTCTGTTAGCTCTCCTCTATCAGAAACAGATGTTGCGTTGTTCTTGAGTGGAATAAATACCAAAAGTAAACTGCAAAGATGAAATTAAGGGAAAGTGAGTGATTACCAGCCAAACCGAGCTGGTGCAGGAAATGGAATGTGTATTGTTGTGGCTGCAGAGGAAAACTTTCCACAGGAAAGACGCAAAGTATACTGCACACTGACCAAAGAGTCACTGAAAAACCGGAAATTATTTTTGGAGATCAAGAGACAGATACATAAAAAGATTCTTAAATGTGGGAAAAACTTTACGACTTATTCGCTGATACCAATATGGTTTGGATCTGAACTGATCAGACCAAGTTCGACTGAGTCCCTTCTAGTCTGATCTGTCTACTCCAGAGGAAAACAGGGTTGTGTGTCCTAAGTGGTTTCAGTTTATTTTAGAAGTCAGTTTATCCAGGTTTCCCTACAATAGTTCTCCCCAGCTGTACTTACCTCTCAGCTAGCTTTAGACATGTAAATATATGTTGGTTTGGACCTTGAAGTTGCATTGCTAGAGTGTTCAGTATGGACAACTAAAGTGTCAGTTAAAACTGATGTAGAGAGGCAAAAAGCAAGGTAAGTGGGTTAAGTCAGACCTGAGGAAGAGATGGATGGGCAGGGACAGAAAGGTTCAGGACATGTGCTGTCTGTGACCTGGGGCAGCATGCATTATATAGTATAGGATAAATTAAGCCATGCATCATTTATGTAGATGTATGCTGTGTTAGTGTGTGTGTATGTCTGTGTGTGTGTTATTGCGAGAGAAAAAAAGCAAGTAGAGAGATAATTCTACCCAGTTCAGCATACAAAGACAACCTTAACCAAGACCAAGACCAGACCAAGACTTAGGCCCCGTCCAGATGACAACGCTCTTTTGCGAAAACGCACACGTATTGCATCGTTTTGGCCGACTGTCCATACGGATCCTGAAAACGCAGCGCCTGAAAACGCACTTTTTTGAAAACGGGTCCCAGGGTGGAGAAATCCGAAAACGCAGCCCTCCCATTCTCATGTGGACGGCGAATCCGCATACTTTCCAAAACGATGACGCCATCGCCCCACCCCACGACGTTCCATAACAACAACAACAATGGCGGCCTACATGCTTGTGTTCGTGCCGCAGAAGATATTGAGCCTTTCTTGCAACTTACTCGCCTTGTAGTTGAGTGTGAGTCGCAGCAGCAGTTCGACCTCATTACCAGTCCACACAAATGATTCTGGTTTCCTTGCACTCGCCATTTTCATCTTCTTCTTGTTGTGTTCGGTGGTTCCTTGTCTTAAAAACTACGGTTGCTGACAACTGTCTAAATGAGACTACAGAGGTTGTCGGGAATATTAAACGTCATCACAGCGAACACAGAGACTCATCTACTCACTAGTCCGTCTATACAGGCCCACTTTAGTTACAAACTATTCTAACTCTAACTTTACAACTTGTACATTGATCAGTTCACAGAAAACCCATATAGTATTTTTGTAGTAAGACGCTTAGTGGTTGTGACATTTAATTCATGCGTCTGATATAATCCGTTTGTAACCTAATATTAGCTTTTTACCTACTTAATTTACACTTTCAAAATCACGTGGTGATCCTCGCTGAAGATTAACCTGCTGAACAAAACATGTGAGTATCATAGAACTTTTGAGTGGCGATACTCCAAAATCAAATTCCAAGGGAACCAGGGCGATGCTTCAGGTTACAAAAATATATTGTTTATCTTGTTGTGATTGTGACACTACTCTATTGTGTACGTCCCCCCTTTTCCACCAACACACAGCTTTGATCCATCGGGAAATGGACTCAACAAGAACTCTGAACGTGTGGCAGCAAGATGTTAGCAGTAGATCCTTTAAATCCTGTAAATTGCGAGATGGGGCCCCCATGGATGGGACTTGTTTGTCCAGCAAATCCCACAGCTGCTCGATTGGACTGAGATCTGGGGGATTTGGTGGCCAGGTCAACACCTTGAACTTGTTGTTGTGTTCATCAAACCATCCATTCCTAAACCATATTTGCAGCGTGGCAGCAGAGACCACTGCTATTAGGGACTACTGCTTCCATGAAGGGGTTTAGCTGGTTTGCAAAACGTGATTCATCAAAACAGGTTAACAATGTCCAGAGAATCACAATCTTGTCCACATTTGCTTGTTCACACATGCAGCAGACAACAGGAGATTGGTCGTGTCAGACATTTTCACACATGTTGGAAATACTTTGTATGGTTTGGGTGAGGGACAGCACCTGGGTATGAGGCTACAGACTGCTCCGTAATGACTGATTTTGTGTTGACTTCAATATGACATGGATTTGGACGTGTCCACAATATCAACAAAAGAGTGGTAATCAATATAGTCAAGAACGAAGGTATGAAGCAGCTGCAAACCATGCACAAAGATCCCACAGCAGAAAGCTGCAGCATTTTGGATCTGTGTCCAACAGCAATGGGAAAAATTCTGAGCAGATGTTTTGCAGAACTTTGATGATAGCCGTTTAAACTCCATTTCATGTCCCGGTGTCCTAACACGGACAATTGTCTGCTCGTCCACACTTAGCTCCACCTGTGTGAAAGGGGTTATAGAGACCATGATTAAGTACAGGAGGCATAAAACAATTACAAAATACAATGATATCTTTGCAGTCATCATCTTCAATGGTTTTCGAATAAATCTAGTCCTCTTGGTCTTTTTTCTTTCATTTCAATTCTTGGACCTATGAAATGAAACAGATTTTTTTCACTACAGATTAAAAACAGTAGAATTAAATGTTCACATCTCACCGTGTAAATATCATCATTAGCTCCTTACAAGCTGACCATATAAAATTGTATGGAAAAACAAGGACATCTTATTGTTAAATATCATAAATATGAAAAAACTACATCTAAACATTTCGGTGTGTTTACGTTCTTCAGTAGCTGTATAGTGAAGTGTTCAGGATATTCAAATACATAGGCTAACTGTCATAATTATACAAGAATTGAACACAAAGATACCAAAGGTAAACACCTCATGACCTGTATATAGAACACTGTTGCAGCTTACCTCTGATGTGGGATGTTGCCTGCTGCATTACCAGGATCAGCTGATGAGTGTAACAATGTACGTAGTGGGGTCTCCCGTAAACGTCCTCAATGTTGCGCTGGACTCCACCTGTGGCCCCTCTCATCACGGCAGCTCCGTCATAGACCTGGGCGAGTAGTTTCCCCCGTTGTCCCTCAGGAATAATAGTCTTCAGCATTTCCAACACCGCAGTGGCGACTGTGTCAGCGGTCGTGTCTGGAAGCTGGATGAACTCGTAAAATGCAACGTAGCACAAGCACCAGCTGACAATGAGTGGCAGTGTCTGTTGTTTCATCTGCCTGGATAGCTAGACAATCTGCCGTTTTTACATCATCCAGAATGCAGTCTCGAAGGACCGACAGCACGCAGTCCAAAAGTTAGTTTTGAACTGTCTTTGAGGTGCATTGTAAAACGGTGGCGGTCTTCAGGTGGTCCTCTAACACACAGTGCAGGGACGCCACAAAATCCACTAATCCCCGAAAATTGCTACAAAAAATACCGGGGTTGTCGAAGAATGCTGTCTTAAGTGGCCTCGCAATGCCAGCTCAAAAGCTCCACAGAATTTTACACAATCAATGATCTTATAAAATATAAAATATGTCTGTCCATGTCCACCTCTTCATTGTGTTTTCTCACCGCAATCCTGTGTCCTTCATCCAGCTGCGCAGCTATGCTAGTCCTGCCTAGCATATGCTAGCTTGACAGCGTTGTTCATGTGTACCATCGAGCATTCATGTTTTTTGATCCACTCTGACAGAATGTTTAGGTCTCTGACTCCTGTTACAGTCCATGTTGTATATGTCCCCAGCATTTTAAAAAGTAAACACGGGAAGCAGAATACTGCAGTTGCAAAAGTACATCCAGTTAACGTTAGCCAAGCCGTCCTGTCGCACCAACTCAGAGAGAGGCTCCTCTGGTGCACTTTACCTTTCTCATGTGTCTGCTGTGTTAAATTCGGACCGGGCTTATCAGGTCCAAGTTAGGGACTTTAATACGTATTTTTTTCCGTTAAAGTTCTCCTTTCGAAGGGGTATAGCAAGAGAGATTTTACAGAATGTACGGGTAGCTGAAGCCCTGTGTGTTCTTGTTTGTGCCTATTTGACGCCGCCATCTCGATTTCCCACACTTGTTTCTGGTTGCCAGGATACTTAAACACAGGCTTGGGGCGATATTTTCATCGCCCCAAGCTTATCAAATTTGACGACGCTAATTGGCTGAATATCCGTTGCTATGTGTTTATTTGTCTCAGCAACAGTCTACCATTGGCTGAGCTGCTGCAGTGCTGGGGCGACTTTTCTATCGCCCCAGGAGAGGAGGAAATGACCGTGGACGCAAATTACGTATATATTTGTCTTTTCTTGAATTATTTATTTTAAACAATTATTTTTGAAGAAAAAAAATATGTATTTTAAAAAAAATCAATTTCCATTAGGGAGGGCGGCGCCCTAGCGCCCCCTATTGGCCAGCCGCCACTGTCACAAAGTTGCACAGCTCATGGTGAGCTGCTTGATTCATACTTCGCTGCCAGTCTACAGCAGTCCTCCCTCTCTCCCAGTAGGACTGGAGGTCACTCTGAGTCATGCAGATGGGGGAACCTTGGGAATATTTATGTTATTTTAGAAAAAATATTGATCTTCAATACATTTGTTGCAGCTCTGCCTCCACTCTTAGTGAGAACACAACCTCTCCTCTGGACAGCAGGTCTGTCTTTGTTGGCCTACCTCCACTGCCAAGATGTTCTCTGTTTTGCGTCAAGTAGGCGCCACAGTGTACTCTCTGTTTAGGGCTACATATGTTTCTATTTTGCTTCGGGATTTTCTTAGTTCTGTCCAATAATTCCCGTTTTCTCTTTTTTGATCATAATTTGGTTGGGTCGGATGTTCTCGCTGCGTTTCCTGGAGCTGAGGTGGTCGTGGTGTAATGATCTAAATGGCTGATGCAGAGGGACCCTCTTTGTGGGTTCAACTCCTGCTCACAAAGGGCATAAGAAAGCGACTGTTGGTCACTTGTTTTAATGTGACAGTATCAATTCATGCGTTTCATGTGACGTCACACATGAGTCACAGCGCCATCTTGAAGACCGTCCTAGGACCGGAGCTACGGTAGTCTAATGTAAACAATGCCGTCTATCTGCTGTGCTGTAGGCTGTAACAACAGCAAGTCAAACAAAGATGGACACATATTTTATAACATTCCCAAGAACACAGAAAGGAGACAGAAGTGGATAGCTGCAATTAGAAGGATTCACTGGACGCTGACAGAACACTCAAGGCTGTGCAATGATCATTTTATTTCGGGTAAGTTTTTTGACTCTGAACTGACGTTAGTTAGCCTAGCTAGCAGAAGTGGAAATTAGCACCCATATATATATATATATATATATATATATACCATAAAATACCAAATAATGGCCGGGGCATTTATTTGTTTCAACCACCTAACAGACCAGGCGGCAATTTGGGACAGGCGTTTCATTCCTTCCTCACAAAAATCCGGGGTGAAAATGTCACAAATTTTGCCAGCTTCTCTGTGAATTCTCTGGCATCCCTCTGCAAGTGAAGTTGTTGCGGCGGAGGAAACTCCTCATCTCTGCTGTCACTCACGGTGGCGTACATTTGTTCTGCCATCGCCCTGATCATTTTGCGGGACACTCTCTCGCGGCGTGCCCGTTTGCTGATAACTCATCCCCGCATGTTTATCTCAGGCTCCTCGCTAGCCTTCTTCCTCCCTCCACCAGGCAGCCTGGCCGTGTTGCTGTCCTCCTCGGACAGACGCTGAAGCTCAGCTTGATTTTTTCGCCAATCTCTCACTTTCTTGGGCTCGACAGAGAAATATCTAGCGGCTGCTTCTCCCGAGTTTTCCTCTGCATATTTTACGACAGAAAGTTTGAATTTCAAGTCGTACTTTTTATTTTTTTGCTGCATCGGAGCTGGTGCTCCCTGCTGGAGTGACGCCGAGATCCAAAAGTGGCTAAAGGTATGTCGATTGCTGCTCAGCGGCAAATACTGATCCCCAGACTGACATACAGATGCTCGGAGTGATATATACCGATCCCCAGACTCGGAGTGGTATGCTGCTGTAATGCCGCTATTATTCCACCGACACATGACGGTATGTGCCGCTTAAGATTGTTATGGCACTGAGAGACTGTTGGAGGGGTGCCGCCCCCTGATGAATATGCAAATGTAATACCACTGGGCTGGTTTGACGACAAGTACTGCCGTAAATGTATACATTTTTTTTTATCTTTATTGACAATGCTAACTTAACACATGTCTAAATTTCTGCCTATAAACTACAGCTAATGAAAGCGCTAGCCTTAGCTAACATGGCTAATGATAGCCTAGCCACCGTTGCCAGTTTGACTAACTGATAGCAGAAACGTTGAGCCAACCAATTATGGCATATTATGTATCATGTTTACTAATAAGCATGATACATAATATGCCACAACGATTAATGTCCTGCGAAGTAGATTTTATATTAAGTAATGTATTATTGTGTTCTCCTAATAATGAAAACCTGTCACTATTGTTTTGTTGGTTGGCTCAAAGTTTCTGCTACCGATTAGTCAGACTCGCTACGGTGGTTGGGCTAACATTAGCCATATTAGCTAAGGCTAGCTCTTTCTAGTATAACTGTTATAGGCAGAAATTTAGACACATTACTTGACTGCCATATCGCAAGAGTTCCATGTGTAATTACTGTCTATATGCTTACATCCCAACAACATATTTGGTAAAGTGTTAAATTAGCATTGACAAAAAAATGTATACATTTACGGTAGTACTTGTCGTCACACCAGCCCAGTGGCATTATATTTGCATATTCATCAGGGAGCGGTACCCATCCAACAGTCTCTCAGTGCCATAACAATCTCAAGCGGCACATACCGTCATGTGTCGGTGGAATAACAGCGGCATAACAGCAGCATACCACTCCGAGAATCTGTATGCCAGTCTGGGGATCGGTATATACCACTCCGAGAATCTGTATGCCAGTCTGGGGATCGGTATATACCACTCCGAGAATCTGTATGCCTGTCTGGGGATTGGTATATGCCGCTGAGCAGCAATCGACATACCTTTAGCCACTTTTGGATCTCGGCGCTACTGCCCTGCTGTATGGCGACGGGTTGTGTACAAGGTAAATGAAACATCGCCAAAACAAATATTTGGCAAATGTTGTGTGGACAAAAGCAGGGTTAGTAATCCATTTGGTAGTACATGTGGAGTCAATCCTAAAATACTTGTTTTTGTAACATAGCGCTGCTCTTCCTCCGTGGAGAGATGAGTTTTGCTAGCCATTTCCCCTTGAACCAGTTGAAGGCGCTAACAGTACACTCTATCGTACGGTCCTTAATGGTCCTAAAGATGGCGGCCAGAACGAAAAAGTCACGTGACTGAAACCCATGAATAGATGAGGACATTATCTGATATCAGCTCTGCGCGCAGAGTTGGGAGCTTTTCTTTTCACCTGCAGGATACTTTTACAGAACTTTCCAAGTTTGTCCCATTTGGTTCAGTCTTGTAAAGGTTAAATGCCTCTCACCTCGCTGCCATATAATGCAGTTTTTCCAAAGCCTAAAATGCAAATCCTCTTTTCTTTCTAAGGTTTACCAGTCCTCTCTGAGGTCCTACATCGGCGTGGTTCCCCAGGATACGGTACTTTTCAACGACACCATCGGCAACAACATCCGCTACAGTCGTGTTACTGCTGGCAACCAGGAGGTGGAGAGAGCTGCCATGGCTGCAGACATACACACCAGGATACTGGAGCTACCTCAGGGTCAGGCAGGGGTGTGTGAGTGTGTGTACATGATAATGATGAAAATGCTGTTGGCTACTTGACTTGGACTTGTTGGCTAAAGCAAACCTGTGACAGCACCCATTTTGAATGCTGATGTTGCTAAATGTGAACAACAACTGAATAAGGATGATGATAATGAAAATACTGGCATTGTGTCCCACCAGGGTACGACACAGAGGTTGGGGAGAGAGGTCTGAAGCTCAGTGGTGGGGAGAAGCAGAGAGTGGCAATCGCTCGAACCATCCTGAAAGAGCCTCAGATCATTCTGCTAGATGAGGTGAGGGTTGGTGTTGGATTGTATTTGCACCTTTCCACAAACTAGATGTGTTATTTTGAGAAAAAAAAACAAATTGTGTGCATAAAAATGTCATCAATATGACCTTAATTTATTTACTTTTCAACAACTTTACCGACATGCAGACTAAGCAGCTGACATGCCTGTAGTGTGGCTCACGCACTTTCCTGCCTAGTTTGTACAAACATGAACCTTGAAAAATGATATTCACTGTCTGGCAGGGCGAGGCCATATTAGGTTCCCTGTTAATGGTGTAATGGACATTTGTGTTGTCATACTGAAACAAAGCTTCCATCAAAATGGAAACAAAAGCCTGAAATAGCATATGAAGATTGTAAATCATTTCTTTTTTTTTTTTTTAATTCAAACGTATCGCTGTTGGTCTGTTTCTCTTCTACTTTGGAGCCACAGGAACAAAAACATGAGCTCTTGCACCTGCTATGCCTATTCAGCCTCTGATTGGCTTACCCAGATAACCTAACCAATCATCAGTCATCATGCATGAATCTAACCAACCTAACAAAAGGCAATGAGCACTGACCAATCAGAGCTAGGGCGGGCCATGCCGTCACCATCTCAGGAGAAGAAATATTCAATAAATATTCTGAGCTGAATAATGCCGTTGGTTCAAACGGTAGGTAACCACCTCATTTTGATATGAACTATGTTGTTTTTCTGGATTAATAAAATACATTCTTAAATAGTAGTAATAATAGGAGTAAGCTGACGTTATTCAGGCTGGTGAAGAGTGGTTACTAAGCAAAGGATAGGTTGCTGAATGCTATGGGTTTAACAAGAAACAGCCATGATTAAAAGAGTTATTAGTCTTTGTATTAGTCATTTTTCATTTTAGTGTCGGATACAATTTAAAGACAAAAATCACTAATTTGCTTGTGAGCTTATTGATAATATGGGCTAAGGGGATTTACAGGGTCGTAGCTAGTATTTGACACTCCTTCATAACATACAAGACTTTTTTTTTGTATCCGTCTCAAAGATGTCAGGGAAGAAGCATTCTGGGCAGCAAAGGGTCAGCCACCAGAGGAGTCAGAGGGAACAGTGGAGGAGACTGAATTTGATAGGGAATGACACAGCAGAGGAGAATGAGACTCCAGAGGACACAGAGGTTGAGAGAGCAGAAGAGACAGATGAAGAGACAGCAGAGAAAACAGTGAACATGACAGTAGAAATGGGGAAAAAGTGGAGGGCTGTTATACCGCTTTCCCACCAAAATAAGCAAGTCTACACAGGTTTTTTAAGCACAGGTGAATACCACAAAAAACGCGTATTGACCATATTCCCACTTCCTGCAGGCTAGGCAGCCCGTCTGCGATTTTTATCTTAAGTGTTACATTGTACGTCACTGACATCAGGTTTCACGTCACGAATGCAACAGTTGTCACAGAAGAGAAAACAACAATAGTGTAAAAAGATGGATAAATTATGTATTTCACATAAATGAGTCATGTCTTAATTTTGAGCCATTTAGTCCAATAACATTATGAAAGTCTAGAAGAGCTGCACGGTTAAATTATTTTACCCCCATTCAAGTTAGCCAGGTGCTAAACCAAAAGTTCAGCGATCCAGGTATTTCCATATGCGGGGAGTCAACCTTTTTTGGCTTCAAAACACCACTGAGCAACTATCATAGAAATGAATGGGGCTCCACCTCGAACATTGTGTCCAGTAATAAAACATCCTTGAATAGCCTGTATCCCAACATGCGGACTCCCCTGCTGAGAGAAAAGACTCTGCTCTGTAGTCTGGTAGTACGGCAGTTACAAAAAGGTAACTTCACCATTGTAATATTTTGTCCACAGAGGCCACCAGAATCAACGCACGACTTTTTGTGGCTTTAAATTCACAAGTTTATCAATTAGTAGCCAAATTGTCTCTATTGGTTTGCATTGCCACAAAAAGTCTTAAATTGATTATACTGCCATACCACCAGATTACAGAGTAGCTTAATTCCCCAGGCTGTGAGACTCCTGAACTCATCCTCAATACAACACTCCATTAAAAAAAGATTTTTCTCTTATGTAGCATAATGACAATTAAATGAATGTTTAACCTTTATATAGCACTGTGTTTACTCCACCAGGCCACTTCTTCACTGGACACCCAGACTGAGAGGAACATCCAGGCTTCACTGGCCAAGGTCTGCACCAACAGGACAACAATAGTGGTCGCACACAGGTGACATTACTGCTAAGCTGTGTGTCGTATTATTAAAGGGATATTCCGGTGTAAATTTAATCTATGGTCTAACACACCTTGAAACTGTGTTAGACTCCCTCTCGAGAGATCAAATTTGACAGACCGCTAATTTACGGAGTGTTATCAACCTCAGAAACGACCGCACGACAACAATACACTGCAGTAAATGGATCCAAATATAAACCGCCACCAAAAAGCCACAAATAATGCTCAGAACAGCACCAAACTTCAGCAACAGTACAAATCTGGAATAATAATTAATGGGGTGATCATTCCACTGAAATTATTTTATTATACTGATCACTACAACCCCCCAAGTATCACTGAACACTTTAGAATGAACAGAAACATCCACCAGTCATGTTCATATTAAGCATGGATATGTCTGTTAATGCCAGTGATACTAAGTCCTTTTTACCCAAGGTGTTACCTGACATGGGGGTATAAACACACTGTAGAACATGACAGTGGTCTGTTACAAAGTGATTACAGTTGCAGTTGTGATACAGGACCAGGCTGAAAAGAAAAAAACAAATGTGAGTTAGAGAGATGAAAGGAAAAGAGGGATGTGGTGAAAGGAAAACAGGATTAGTCGGACACAAAGAGAGGGATGGAGAGATTAAATGGAAAGCTGATTGGAGGACATGAGATGACGCGTGATGACAGGTCAACAAAAGTAAAAGAAACAGATGTCTGGTTATTCATCAGTCTGAGTGATATTGAACAAGACATGAAAGGCTCTGACACTCGCACGCATTAAAATGCATCAAGAGTGATGTAGCCTGTGGTGCTGAACCCAGTTTTGATCATTTCCTCTGTGTTCTGCATCATTAGTACAATGGATTGTGTTTTGCTTGTTCCGAGGCTAACATTATCAAATCATGGTTTCTATTGTACAGAAGATGTACTCAGTTGGTCAGAAGCAAAATGTTATTTTGCTTGAGATATATTGAAATCCCACTCCCAATGGTTTCATTCCATGGGATGTGTATATAATGCTGTCTGTTGTCTTACAACTTGTATTCTCTGCATCTGTGGGTTGTATTAGAGAACTGGAAAGGCACTTGAAGGGCACCTTAGGTCAGCAGGTTTGCTGGTTCTCATAAAGCATGAAATCAAATATTTTTCTTCAAAATCTGGTGAAGTTAGATGCAGACAATTCACATTGTTTAATTAAATTCAATTAATTGAATTGTATCCGAGTATTTACATTTCCATATAGCCACGCTATAGTTTAATACCATAAAAGGTGCTGCTACATAGTGGTGTTCTCAACAACCTCTGCCGTCCCATTTAGACACCTAGCCACCCGCCGTTTCTAAGACATGTAAGCACTTTATAATTATTGTTGGCCATTCACTGGCCTATTTTATGTCAAAGAACAAAATGTGTAATGTCATCAGCCTGTGGTATGCCGGACATTCTTTCAGGCATTTAGATGAAACCCATAGACTTTGAGATGAGGGAACCAGAAGTGCAATAATGCTAAGTAATTTCTGGGATTTAGGAGTCATTCCTGCTGGTTCTCTATACAAATAGAATACCAATATCCATGTATTATTTACCCACACACATGACTGACAGATGTGTGTGCCTACAGCCAAAGAAAAACACATCTGATAGGAGAATGTTGGCACCTGCATGGAAACTCTGACCCATGCTTACAGACATTGTTTACAGATGCTGACTGTGACTAGTCATCTGTGAGTAGAACTGACACTAAAGCTCTGAAGCAATAGTCAAACTTGTTTATAGTCTGCTGTTCAGCAGACTGATCAATTATCATACTCTGGTAAAAATAAATAAATAAATCATGAATTTTGACTTTTGAAGTAGGTACATTCTACTATTTTAAATAGTATATAAGTAAGTATATAATTTTTGTTTTCAGTTATTTCTTTGTCTATTGATCCCAAACACGGATAATCAGAGAAGTCATCTTGTGAGTTTTTTATTCACAACCCTTCTTTTAAAAATGAACTGTATGGTGTTCATGTTGCACCGTCTCTTTCTCTGACCTTGTATTGACCAGTAGCCTTTGAACAAATTTATCCACCAGCTTCTTAATCTTTCAATAGCAGCAACAGATGGAGTCTGGTCATAGGCTCAGGACTGTTTATAGAGTTAATCAGTTGGGTCTTAAATAAAATTAAAACACACATACAATCAAAACAGACACACTATCATTTCAGTTTGATGGGTGAGCTGATATCTCTCTTCAATCAGGTTCAGTTATTGGATGGAAGGTATTTTCCCTTCTTCTGAACATGGCAGCTACTACTGATAGAACCAAGCTATGGACATCTCGCCTCATTTACACGGTGATGGAATAGGTGGTAGTTATGTACAATAATTTTGGCTTATCAGAGCTTGAAAAGCACAGGTGACATTAATACTAGTGTGCAACCATGCACAATAACATGACTTGTGTCTTCTGTGGAAAAATGCCTATTTGAGTCACCTGAAAAGGTCCAGTGTGTAGAATTCAGTGGCACCTAGCAGTCAGAATGCAGATTATAACTCACTGAATACCCCTCGCCTCATCATACAGCAGCTGCTAAAAACAAAAAAGGCACTTTGTAGAGCCAATGTGTTGTTTGTCCGTTCTGAGCTGGTATAGAGACACAACACTGCAACATGGTGGACTTCATGGAAAATGACTCTCCCCCTTTGTAGACAAAAAAGGTTCATTCTAAGGCAAAAAAATCACTTTTCTGTAATGCTACACTAATGACAATGTAATCATGAAATATGTTCTTATTTTTATGCCAATACAGCTTACTAAATCCTACACACTGATCCATGATGTAACTGGACAGCTGGAGAGTTTTCAACCTTGTGTTTGAGTGAATGCTCAATTCTGATTGGCTGCAGGCTGACAATTAACTAGCTGATGCGCTACAGTCTGTATCTAATCTGAATATCTTATTTACAACACAGGGTGTAGTCCTTCAGTACTTCTTCTAACACCACAGGATGGCGCCTGCAACACACAAGCTGCGAGAAGTAGCCTCTAGCATGTAGTCCCTCTGAACACGGGACTCCCTAGTGAATGCTGATTTATTAATTTAAATCCAGAGTATTTTTATTTCCTAAATCTAACCTAGTGGTTTTGTTGCCTTAACATTATCAAACTGGCTGAACATTGGAAATAGATACAATGCAATAGGAGCACAGGCTGGATGTCTCAAAGCTTGCTGAAGCGTGCACTACTATGTCCTGCAGAACCCAACTCATCCAGACAACATACCAAATTTTGTAGTCTCCTCTGAACACAAGTGGTCATCACAACTGAACCTGAAAGTAGCTGGAGAGACACTAGAGACTCTGAGCTTGAAACCCAATTCTTGTTTCCTTGCCATGATGACCAGAGGCTGTATGGCTCCCTACCAGAGTAAGAAGAAAGTTGGAAGAACTTTGTTAAAGGTAGAGAGGCATCAGCTGAATTTGCAGTAGAGGTGCAATGTCTCATCACACTTGCTTATCCAGGATTGGATCTCCAGCTGACAACTGATGCCTTCCTTAAAGTTCTAGGAAATCAAAAAGTGGCATATGAAGTTATGAACCGAGGTCCATGTTCCCTTGCAGATGCTCAAAAGTGTGTAGAGGCTCATGAACATGAACAGTTTGCTGCACTGACAGACCAAGTCAAGACCCTTTTACATATAGTAGGTGGCCTACAGCTTAACATTTCCAGTCTACATATGCAGAGCACCAACACACTAGAGAAACTTTCCCTGCTGCTAGAGAGGAAGCAAAACCATCATCAGGTACAGCTCAGCTGAATGCACTTCCAGTCACCAAGCCCAAACCGTGCAGTTGGTCCATGTTTTAAATGTGGAAACCCGGACACCTCAGGATGGACTGCATGAGATTGCTGAGCCCAACAGCTGCACACAACCATAGTGACAAAGACCCAGACCCTGGTTGTGGGCAGAAGGTACACTAAATCCAGATCACCAACACAAGGGCTACAGATTAGCTGCACAAAAAAAACAAGGATGAGAGTCTACAGTTTCCTGTGACTGTAAACAGCTTTCCAACACAGGCTATGGTGGACACCAGAGCTCAGACAACTGTTATCTCAGTGGTATCAGCTGTATCAGAGTTTCTGTGGAGGTAAACCGACAAACCTACATACTAGAGCCTTGCATCCTCTTCTTATCTATTTATTTGCACTAAATTGTCCTGTACTTGTACTGTCTTTTGTTGTACTGTTGTTGTTATGTGTGGTGTCCTTGAGTGCTTTGAAAGGCGCCTTCAAATAAAATGCATTATTATTGTTATCATTATTATTACATAAGACCTACCTTCTAAATGCGGGAGCTGGCGATGACATGAAGGCATAAGATGGACTGAATATCACCTTCAAAGTTGGATCCGGGCGCCGTTTAGCTCAGCTGGTAGAGCGCGCGTCCCATGTGCCGAGGCTCTGCAGCGGACCTGGGTTTGACTCCTGGCCTGGGTCCCTTTGCTGCGTGTCACTCCCCCTCTCTCTCTCCCTGTTTCCTGTCATATCTTCAGCTGTTCTATCAATAAAGCCATAAAAGGCCCAAAAAATATTTACAATCGACTGGGATGTACACATAGCCCCCTTAAGTGACTCTGTCCTTCTGTGATTGGATCTGATAAAGGCTTGTGATGTTGTCATTCACACCTGTGGCAATGTTTTTATCATTAATGAATTTGCGCACCCCAAAATAATAATGGGGATGAATCAGACTACTGTGTTGCCCGAGTGACCCTGGGGGAGAGCACCACCATACCACCCACATCTGAATATGTGGTGTGTGGCGAGGTGATAGACCCAAGTCCAGGTGTCTAAGCGATACTAGAGCCGTTGAACATCACAGAAGCTGTAGCCTCCAAGAAAGAGGAAATGCTTTTTCAAGCCATGCTTCTATGATCTGAAATGGCTCAAGCACGTTTCAGAGAGCGATGGGGATGATCTACCTTGACAATGTAATTGTCCTTTGAAGGGAAGGGGATGAAAGCCTAGACTGGCTCGCGCAGGTCTTCAAGTATCTCCACAGCTATGGATTGAAACTGAAGCTACCTGAATGTCACTTGCTTTAAGAGGTAGTCCTCTTGCTGGGCCACATTGTGAGGGGTGACATGATCTGCCCAAACCCAGCCCTTGTCAGGGATGTACAGCTCTGGGAACCCCAGCTTTGGTTGGGCTATGCAACTTCTACTGCAAGTTTGTTCTAGCTTTTGCAGAACTGGCAAGCTCTCTCCACAGCTTTTGAAAGAAGGGGGCTACATACCTGTCGACAGACAAGCACCAGGATGATTTTACACAAATAAAGGAAAAACTAACTAAACTGCACAAGTGCTGGGATACCCCACTGTTGGAGGCAAGTACATTCTCAATACTAATGGTTAGAGCCAGTATTGGAGCTGTTTTGTTTAATCTCCAGTGGGGAGAAGAGGAATTACTTACATATGTCAGCAGCCAGCTTACGCCAGCTCAACAGACTTGAGTAACTTCCTGTCATCCACTATATCCGCCAATTACGCCACTACCTACTGGGCAGGAAGTTCCTGCTGCGAACAGATCATGGCAGTCTCACCTGGCTTTTTCAGTTAAATTATCCTGAAGGTCAGTTGGCTAGCTGGCTGGAAGAGTTGAGCCAATATGACTTCCACATTGAGCACTGAGCAGGACACCAACACTGAAGCCATGTCACAGCGAACCAAAAGGAACAGGTGTGACTGTTACAAGGCTGGGAAGAATTTGTCTTACCTGCCATGTCAAGGTTCAAGAGCAGTGGGCAAGGTTTGAAGATGATGTTGATGATGTTGTGCCGTTGGCAGGGAATTGTATCCAGTCCAACAGCGAGACCAATGATGATAAAATTTAGTCAATGGAAACAAGCCAGCCACATTCAACTATGTTGGAGACCGCAGTATTCTAACTCCACAAAGCTGATCCTGTCCTCTTCAGCATCCACATTTAGAAGGAATCTGGGACACTCCTTACTAAAGATCAGGTGATGCTTGAAAATCCTGCATTGAGAAGTTTGGGCTCTGCTGGCCTCCAGTCACAAGGATTCTCTACTATTCCTGGGAGAGAGTGGGAGCCCAGCGCCCAACTTTGCTGTTATTACTTCCTGTTTCCATGCAAAGAGGGGTCCTACAGGCTTGCCACAGCCCTCCTCAGTCTGGCCATCTTGAAGAAGTGAAAACCCTTGAGTGCCTACACCAGAGCTACCAGCGGTATGGAATGGGTGAGGATGTGTGTCTGTTTGTGAAGAGATGCCAGCACTGCAATGCATGCAAAACTACAGGGCCAGTGAAAAGAGCCAAGCTGCAAAGCTACCAGGTGAGGGACCTCTGGACCATCTCCATTTAGACATCCTCGGTACACTCTAGTCATAATTGACCAGTTTACCCGATGGGTCTGTCCCTGACCAAGGGCCTGAGATGACAGCAAGGAAACTTGTGTACAACTGTATTGCTTGATTTGGACCCCCTCTTGAGTTGCACGCCAACCAGTGTCGCGATTGTGAGAGTTCTCTGTTGCAGAGCGTATGCAAGGTCCTGCAGATCACAAAGACAATACCCCTTACCATTCTGCTTCTAACAAACAGGTGGAGCAGCTCAACAGAACCTTACTCCAGATGATCCGCTATGTGAACTAGAACCAAAAGAACTGAGACGAGCATCTGCCTCTACTCATCTCAGGTCAAGACATCCAGTCATGGGGTTCACACCTAACAGGCTCAAGTTGGCAGGGGAGTTAATCGTCCAAAGGATATCCAGTCTGGGGCTGCAGAACCCAAACCTGACTGAATGGAGGTAGCAGATTTCCTTTACAACCTGGGAGAAGGACTACAGAAAGCACAAAATGCAGCAAGAGAGCATATTCGCACTGCCCAATAACTCAAAAAAAGGATTTACGATGTTCCAGTACAAGAAAACACCTAAAGTGTTGGAGATTTGCTGTATGTGAAGGATGACACCAAAAACAAGGGACTAAGCCCCAAGAAGGGCCTTTGATTTTTTTTTCTGCATGCTGTATACCTGTCCTTTATGCGATTCAATTGTGGAAGCGCAGCAAGATAATGCATCATTAGTCAGTTTAATGCAGAATTGACCAAAACATCTTTAACATTTTTCAGAGACATCCACAAGTTTACTCAGTTCATAACGGCATGTTTAATTTGGTCACCTATTGCTCCTTCTGGGATAGGGAAGTTAGCAAATGAGACTAAATTTAACACGGATAAGACTTTAGACATGACCTCATCTGTGAACATTTATGCCTGAGTCACATCAGATTCACCAGCAGTGGTGGTTGTTTCATGTGTATGCATAAACAGTGAAGCAAGTTTGCAGCAGGACAATTCTCTTTGAATTCAGTACAGTACTCAGCACAGACACAGATTCTCTCTCTTTATTTCACCTCTCCTCTCCGTAATGATATGCTCATGAAGTAAAGTACATTTCCCCTGCAGCAGTCAATAACACAGAATATAAACACCTAAATATTGAGGTCACCTGCACAGATCATTGCTGCAGTTAGGTTGATAAACAGGAGTGAATATAAATCCACTTTTTAATCACAGAAATTAAAGATTAATCTCTCCTCCCGCTGGTAAACGGTTCTGTATTGAAGCAGACTCTGAAGTGACTCCAGGTGTTTATTCTCCACCTGTTCTGGCTCTAATCTAGACTCACCTCTGCTTGGCCCTTCACACAACACTTGGCAAACATCTTTTGTTTTGATGGAGAGCCCCTTAGCAGCAGTTACATATTGTATGTTTAATGGTTTTTTAAAAAAATATTTAGCAAGTGACAATGGGATAAGCAGGATAATTCCATTCTAGGTGTCCATAAACAGGAATTAAGGGACTCCGCGGGGGCAACTGCTCTCAGCTGTGAGTCGGAGTGTTTCAGTTCCAACGTCGTCCATTTATATCTATGATGCACCTCGTTGGGCATTATCCCTGACAAGAGGACCGCATGTTTGAATAGGCTGAACCTGAACTGTACCGTCATTGGACTTCTTAAACCTTTCTAATGATAAACTTGTTATGGCAAGAAGGAAAAGCACAAAGCACAGGTGTAACTAATAATACAAATGATAGTAACATTCCACTGAAGTGTCCCAATAATCAAGTACATTGTGCCCAGCCTGGAACTACATCTTAATGCAAATCAATCATCATTAATGTTATAGTTGAAACATCTGTGCATTTCCTGCTTTGACATATGAGTTAGGAGTATGTCTGTTGATGAAAATGTTGATTTGTCAGGTAATCAAGTTGGGTTAAGAATTTATTTGCGGAAGCTGGACTTAAAACTTACAAATTACATAATAATGAAAAAGGTAATATAATACAATAGGATGAAGAGATCACATATTCCCTTATTGAAGCCCAGTATATTCAGCACATTATATATATATATATATATATATATATATATATATATATATATATATATATATATATATATATATATATATATATATATGTATATATATATATATATATATATATATATATATAAAACCCAACTTTTTTGATTCAGATTCATTTAAAATCTTATGGAACTGTATTTCCTATTCTTTTTTATATTACTTGGTATCTGCACATTATGAATAAATTATGTAATTAATATTAACATCAGGTCAAGACACATGGTTAACATGAGCTGATGTGATTTTATCCTTCACTGCCTCCCAGCCTAGGAGAAAATGTGCAGTATAAAGTTTATCCTGAACCTAACCTTTAACAACAGGACATGACATATATACCCTATGTATACTGCCTGCTTGTAAACACACTGGATTCTTCTTGCTGTGAAGCCTGAATGAGCGGAGAAAAAACCCACTGACTTCAGCAGTCTATGAGGAGAGATATTTCTACCTTTGACCGAGGTTTTCTATCAAATATTGAAGGTGGACGTCCAAAGATAGCCTCGATGACATTAAAGCGGAGTGGTGGCTCTGCTGAAGCTTAAAGTGACATTCAGCAGTTTGGAGAGGCATGAGCTCTATGGTTTGCAGAACCAGTTTTTCTGTCCTGCGTACAACATTGTGTGCGAGGGAATGATTTCCACTGGGGACGGGGTTGACATGTCCCCCTCGCTCAGAAGCCTATTTTAAGATTGAAGTGTTTATCCCTAAGAATGTTCATTTCATAAGGAAAAACACTGAAAAATTACACATCCATGGACAACTCACATCTGTGTATCTACCAACACCTTGGAAATAATATTTCTTCATCGGGTCAAATCTTCAAGTTGAGTCCGGAGCTGAGAGCCATTTAGATCACAGAGTGTGGCTTCAATCAGTCTCTCATCAGAGGCTGTTCGTAAACATTAACTTTAATAATTTACAGACAAGTTCATACAGAGTTCTTCAACCCAGAGCGACATACTCAGCTGTGTGTGTGTGTGTGTGTGTGTGTGTCAGTTTGTTGCTATGTGTGACAGAAATGACAGAACTGAAATGAATGACTGTGTTTATGTATTTCTGTTAGTGATTACTGAGGAATGAGTATTTTACTTTTATAAGACAGCTGAACATACTTACCATCTACCCGCACATTACTCCTCCCGCCCTCTCATTCAACACTATATGTCTCCCTCTTTCCCTTTACCTCATATTATCCCCCTTGTCCTGACCTCTCGCACCACTGGAGATCTATCCGTCTTCCTCTTCCTCTTCTTTCGTTCCAGTGCTGTGAAGCGATGATTGGTCTTTGATCGGCATCATTCTATACACTCTTCGTAGCCCTGGCCATTATTTCTGTTGTGAAAGGAGACATTTTTTATTCCATGTTTCTGTTAGTACATGTTTTAATGTTCATTTTTTCTCATACTGTCCATAATTACAGCAACATATTCACCCTCTGTCTGAAATGTTTCTGTTTAGCCCAGCCCTCCTTAAAGTCCCCCCTCCTGAGAAGCCAAGTCTTCTCTGATTAGTCAGCCACACAAGCCTGAGCCAACACCACTGACTGTGTCTCCAGTCAGCTCTGCTGATGTTTTTAGCTTCCAGTTAGCTTCACCTCTACCATAAATATCATCACGATAACTGCTTCTAAATCACAAACTTCACCAGCTCACATGTTCTTCAAATCTGACCAGTTTTAGTCTCGGTTGCACTACCCAGCAGCCACTTTACAAATGTATTAGCAAGCTAACTGCCAGGTCCTAATCAAATTTACAAGTTGCCAAGTGAATTAATTCCTGCTGTTTGACCCTTATGTATTCACATGCAGCTATATTATTATTTTCAGGGCATGTCTGTTAAGTAAATCACACGGTAGCAACACAAACATAAAGCCAAGCAACTCAGAGCGAAATGGGCTTTGTACAAACAACAAAGCTAATGTTACCTGAGCTAGCACTGCAGTATTGACACAACGCGGCATGTTCACACCTTTCAAACCTTCTACTCATTATGTAGTTGGCTTCAAATGAGGCCAAACAATATCTCTTGACTGTTTCTCAATATTACAGCATTACTTCAACATGGCCCCACACTGGAAGTAGCCACATTAGCCAAGCAAAATGCTAACGCCTAATTCAACAGGCTGACCAACAAAAAAAATACAGTAAAACACAATAATACATGGCAAAACTTGTATCTAAATTTGAAGTTAGTGAACAGACAGCCAGTATCGATCACCTCTTGAGCTTTATAGTTACTGGCACTTATTGATAATGAGGTATAATACAATTCACTCATCCTTGAGCTTGTGAAGTTACCAGAGCCTATAAGTGAAATACACACAGAGATTTCAGTGGGGACTTTACTGTCCCATTTCAATCGGAATGAAAGTTTATCCACTGGGTCTTGACATCCTCAAATGGGAGTAGATGAGGAAGGGGAACAGCCCAGATTGCAGACATCGGCGCAACAAATATAAGTCATGTTGAAAAGACATAGTATTGGGTGCTTTTGCTGATTGGGAAGTCGTTGCTGAGATGTTGATGCTGGGGTAATGTGCTGCACTGTTGCCAGTTTAAGGTGACATCGTTTGATAGATAACCATACTTGCATTCACATCTGAACTGTAAGTGTGGTGTGTTCCAGGTTTGAAGTGATTCTGAACTCTCAATATGTTTCACATCACTAGATCAAGACATCACTGTAACAACTTGTCAGACTCAACCGTTAGAGTTTTTCTCCACAACCATCGGGCAAACCCTGAAAATGAATCTGAGACTCCTTAGATTAAAAACAAATTATCACAGGCATCATTCTCGGAAGTGTTCGGGTTGGCAGTTCACGACAACCTTGAGTAATGATGGATGCCGATGATATATGCTCCGATGAATTTTCTTTGTAACTAGACTAAAAGGACTAAAAAAAACTTCCTGACACTGGTGACCATGCAGTCTGAAGGGGCTAAAATGTGCTACCTGGAAATAAAGCCTATATTGAGATTATTAGCCTAATAGCCTATTATTATTATGATGTTTTTTATTAAATGCACACACTAATATGAGGATAATTAAGAGGAGTAATGTTTGTATGATGTTGCAGGCTGTCCACCATCGTCGCAGCAGACCAGATCCTGGTGCTTCACAGTGGACAGATAGCAGAGAGAGGGAGGTAAGCCTATTCATTCAGCAATAAAAGTAAAGTATTAATTGTAGTGGCAAGTGTACTATAAGGATATTTTGATGTCACCTTGTGTGTGTGTGTGTGTGTGTGTGTGTGTGTGTGTGTGTGTGTGTGTGTGTGTGTGTGTGCGCGTGTGTGTGTGTGTGTATGTGTGTGAGTACCGCATGTGTGCTTGTGTGACACCTGAGTGATTGTGTGTCTTAAGTGCTTTCAAATTTGTTATCTTTGGATCAAAAACTCAGAGTGTGTTTTTGTGTGTGACCCTTAAACCTTCTGTTATCAGCCCCAGAGGCACACACACACACACACACACACACACACACACACACACACACACACACACACACACACACACACACCGCTTAGCTGCCACTAGCCTGCCGATGCGTACAGTCCTTTGATGTAGGATCTGGTATGAGGACTTCCTTTGTCACACACTGAGGTCACATTTGGACACACACAGGCAGTGGCAAACGAGAGACACAGGAAGTGACATATGTCATTTTCTAAAGTAAGTTCTGCTAAACGTAGATCCTGCAACTGAATTTCATGTGCACATCAACAATAACACAGGGGCGGCAGTAGAGGGTAAACACATGCATGGACTTCAGTTGTCCCTGCAGGCATGTGTGAAGCCACCAACTAAAAACCATTTGTCTTTTGATCTACACTGTGATGTAAACACCAGTCGGCCCATTTAACCTCCGGTGTCAGAATACACACTGTCGCTGCCACAAAGAGTGTGAGTGTATCATGATGCACAGACAGGAAGAGGCCTCATCCCGTCCTCAGGCTGTCCTCCTGCTTAACATTCTTTACGAGGACTGCGTCCGGCTAATTCTGATCACTGTTTACACGAGAATACGACATCAACAAACTAACTAACTAACTCCTCCATGCTAAAAATCCCTTCTTCTCTGTTGTCCTGCAGTCTCTGTCCGTCAGCATGTGTTAAGCAGTGGGACAGACACGGCCCAGGTGCTCTGCCGAGTCTCAGATGGTTAAACTTGGCTTCTGTCTCCTCCTGAACTCTTTTCGACATGTTTTATTTTCCCTACATGTTTTTCTCTATCTGTTGTTGGTTATCTGATTGGTGAAAGAGGAAGTGATTGAAGGAAGGAAGTAGACATTGACCATGTTTTATGTGGATATCCTAATCAGTGTTGATGGTAAATGTGGTTAATGGCGGCAATAAAATCCCCAGTGCGTGGTGTCTTGAAAGAGAAAGTTGGGTTATCAGAGTTTTCCTGCTTGTAGTGACTGTCCAATTCAGTCACTTGGTAGGTGAGAGGTGGATTCTTGATGCGTTTCCATCGAACAGAAATGAGAGTTTGTCTTTGGTTTCTTTGCTGTCGTTTATTGAAGGTTGCTCATGAATACTGATACTTACATTTTAGGACTTTGAGGTATATGGTGATATTTCTTGTCTCATGGCTTAACGATGGTTTAACAGTAGAAATCGTGTGCTCCCTTCACCCGCTACCCAAAACTAACCTAAAATATACACACCTGATGACCGTCTGCAATCAGTGCCACAAACCAAACTCCCCCCAGTGGTCACGCACAAATGACTCCTACACTGCTTGCACAGCCTGCTTACATATGCCAGATAGACCAATGCATGCAACTTTGTGACGCTCCACCCCCTAATACTTCCGAAAACCTGCCCAGCATGTGGAGGAGGGCGTTTCAAACTAGGTGTGTACTAAAATAAGTTATAAATAACGTCATTGCCAGTAACGAAAAAGAAGAAACAGAATGCAATGAAACACTGTAGTTTTCATTGTCTTAATACTACACAGACTATATATTTGTTTATATTTGGTAGTGTTGCTTAATACACATAGTGTAGTTTATTTATGTATCTTTTAGATCTTAGTCTAGTGAGAAACATATTAATTCATATCATTGTTCACAATAAACACTGTGAAGACATGGTGTGAAACTGTCAACGAATACAACAGAAACAATAATATGGAAGATTGGCTGAGTGGAGCGATGAACTAATAACGTTTACTGATGACCGGTCCCGCAGTCGTCACTTCAGGTCATATTTCAAGCTACACTACCTGCAGCAAGGAGAAATGTGCATAAATGTCGGCCCACCAAGATCGGATCAGTGTATTATCTTGTGGTATTAATAATGATTTAAAATAGCGAGGGCTAGACTCAACATGTAGCTCACTTACGTCACTATACAGCTGCGAGTATGAGGAATATTATATGCCAGGTTTACTGCCTGTGGTCTGTCTGCTGAGAAGAAGAGCCTCATGTATAAGCCAAACAAATTCTTTAAGGCAAGTCATTTTGTGTTTTTAAAGTCACTCTATGAAGCTGAGGCGGATTATTCTGTTAGCGCTCAGAGGCTGCGGGTGCGAGGCTGGGAGCTGTCTGTAATTCTCCGGTTACAGTTTTCATCAGGTCGGTTTCTCTCCTCTCCTCCTCTGCAGCAGGTCCCTGGTCAGAGGGATGGCCTGCTGCAGGTTTACCAGCAGGTTGACTCACTGTCACCTGTTGGAGCTGCAGCCCTGTGGTTTTCGACAGGCGCCCGTACTAAAAGCTGTTGCGAATATTTTGAGAAGGTAAACTGTACTCCTGCATATTTTAGAAGTATATTTATACCATATAAATAAAGAAAAACATTGTTTTTTCCTTTTTTGTGATTATATTTTCAGGAAACAGGAAAACATATTTCCAGGACTTCTCAGAATTAAACCCTCATATGCACTGACATCTCTTCCTCATTGGTATTCCACCCCAGACGTGCAAAAAAAAAACTTCCATTGTTGCTGTGTGTCACTGCCCTAGCCCATAGCTACCATTTTGCTGGCCAACACACAGCGATGGATAACATACAAGCAAGACAGGAAAGAAGTTTTATTATTACTATTATTTCGATTTATCGTGCCCACTGGATATCCGGAGGTGGAGACTTACAAATCCAAACTGAAATGGCCCGTATTACCAGTGAGGTCACTGGTTCTCTGGTCCTCTGCATGAACTAAATTCCAATAGATAGAGAATAAGGTTGAAAGTTGGCAAAGTTAAAGGGAGATTCCACCAATTTTGCACTGCATTGTCGTGATGTAGTCACCAACTTTGGAAAAGAAGACATTATCTCTGCTGCATCAGTTTGGACTCGTGTGTTCATCCTGATTCTGAGGGTGTAAATTGCAACCAAGCGAACACCCCTCGTCTCAGCCTCCACGATGTTGGCTGCATTCAGAGCCAGAAGTTTTTATTTATTAACATCAGGTGATTATACGCTAATGACAACACAATTATGAATATTATGTTAATTTCTGTCAGTAGATCACTCTGAATACTGCAAACTAGACCTTTAAGATTAATTAGACAAGCCTGTAATTTTTCTATTTCCTTCATCTTCTTTCCTCAGATTCATCTTTTGACCTTCTCTTTCACTCTATCTGCCCATGTTTCTCTTTACCCCCCTCCTCCTTCTGTTATCTCTCCGTGCTTGTCTTTGTTTCCTCTGCCTCAACCAGTTCCCACTCTTTTTCTCAGTATCTTGCTCATTTTCTCTGTATCCTCTATTTCTGACCCTCGCTCCTCTTCTCTCTCTCTCTCTCCATCTCTGTCTGGCAGTCCAGACGGTAACAGACTTGTGGTTTTATTAATTCATAGTAAAGTTTGTTAAAGTCTGCAGGAGGACAGCTCAACTTTGTTTTTAAAGCAGCTCTGGTGTCACAAGACATTACGAGTGACCCACCTTCTCCTCTGCCTGCTCCTCTTTCACTAGAATTTCCATCCTTTTCTCAAAACACAAGTGTCCTTTTACCTAATCGTTTCATCCCTCCGCACAGTGGATTTGACAGAGGAAAACATGAAGTGACAATGAACGTTTTACAGATACGCTAAAAAAAAAAAAACAAACATGTAACCCTGACGCCATTCCATTTACTACAAATTGTATTTGCAAATGGGAATTTGTTTTACATGAAGTTTATTTTTAGACGACCGGGGTTGTCCACTTACATTTTCTTCTCTTTTGTTTGTTTTGTAATCGCTTTCAAGAGCTGGGAGGAAGCGTCATGACATTTTGGATATACAAACTGGGCTCTCTGCTGTCCCATGCTATTTGTTTTGAAAAAATTAAAAATTATAAACAAAACAACTTTAAGGAGCTGCCATGTGAACACAGCCTGGCTCTGTTCCTGTCACTATTCTGGGAAGACAGAACATCTCTGAAACAGTAGCAGAAGGAAACAGGACATTCTGTGTACATGCATATACAGAGGAAACTGAAAATTGCGTCATCAGAATCATACAGGCAGAGAAGAACTACTGGCCCTTTTCCAATCACGTGGTTTTGGTAATGTCTGTAGTTTTCTTTCTGCCTCACCCGACATTCCCCTTTCTGTTCCTCTCAGACACGAGGAGCTGCTGGTCCAGGGAGGTGTGTACGCAGCCATGTGGATGAAACAGCAGAAAAGTCTCGACACACAGACAGAAACACAGACGACCAGTCAGACTCAAGACACCTGACACTGAACTGATTATCAACATACTGACATTAACCTAACTAACCTCGTGTCTCTGCACCTATCGCTTAAGTCTGGAGCAACATCCCCGACTGTGAACCGAAGTCACAACTCAGATAGGAACAGTAGAGGTGGATTACAACAACAACGTCACTTTTCTTCATTTTTTGCTAATGAAGCATTACTTTCACAGCCAACTGTCTCCCACTGTATTCAGTTTTCACGCAGCAATGGGAAAAATAATGTAAATGTCGAGGCGTGAGCTTCCTCTGCAGCAGAACAACATCCAGTGGTCAGATGTGCCGGTCAATAGAAGCTGAGGCGATTATGTTACTGGGAATGTTTTGGTAAAAACATCCTGGATAGGCTGAAAATGCAGATGTCAAAGGTTGATGTTTGGAGTAAAACTATATGAGCAGCCTGAGGGCCTCTTGGAGGAAGACAGATGGAGAGTGCGTTTTAGCTGGAACTGTCTCGTTAGCAATAAAAGCCTCTGAAACAACAACTGTGTCTTATTTTGTAAAATGACATTCCACTTCTAAGGCCACTGAATCAGGAACTATTGTATCACAAGCCACTGTTCAGACAATGTTCACTAAACATGCTGGCTATTGTTTACCAATGTTTTATATTTCGTATATAAAAGACAGAGGTTACAGTCCTTAATTGATAATATACAGGACAATAAATACAAAAATATATCTCCAAGATGTTAATTGAAAAGTGTCACATTACAGCTGAGATTAAAGCTGCTGTAAGCGTTTCCGGTCCCCTCCCTCCCATACACAGGACTGCACGACCCCTTTCTTTTTCGAGGCAGCTCTCTTTGCCTCTTTCTTTCCTTCAGTCTTCTGACCTCAACCCTGCTGAACATCTATGGGGGAACTTGAAGAATGAGAGCCAATCATTTTGTGACATCACATAAGCTTTGTGATAGCTCATGCTATCCCAGAATCATGCTGGGATAACATCAGCAGGTTTTACACAAACTTGTGGAGTCCATGCAGCTCGAGTGCATGCTGACATTAAAGCGAAATGGGGACAAACCAAATACTGAAGTATTCTGACATTCATAAATATATGGTAAGATTTTTACTCAAATTGGTAATATAGATTATTATGAAGTTTTTTTTTTTGCCTGTTTGGCATTATAAACTGTCACCAGGAGCACTGGAATTGGTATGTTTCCCTGTTATCTGATATCGCCGGGGTTTGAGTCCGATCTGTGGCCATTTGCAGCACGACAACCAAAATATCTTTCCCCAGTATTCCCCTCTGCAGCCTCTCAGAGTGGCATGTTCATAGCAAACATGTTGTCAGCGATGTTAGTGCTATCCTGGCCTGCTTGATTATCCTTTGTGGTAGGCAGAGTTTAATATTTCTCACTTGGTGGTGTACAGGGCTGAACCCAGCGGTTCTGTTGGTTATTTGAGGGCCATAGGGGAACTCTGTTTGGCCTCGTTAAAAATAAAAATGTAAGCCCATCTGTTTTTTAGTTGACAGGATGTGCTATACTGGTTGCTACAGCTACAGTTCAAAAGTTATTGTGCACTTGTTAGAGCCAATGGAAAGCCAAAAAAGGATTTGAACTGCAAACGTGATGAATCTTCGAGCTCATCTTTCATTTGCTGTGACAGATGCATCTGGCCAGCCTCCCACTCTGAGAGATTCTTCCTCAGTCCTGGTTTGTGACTGGCCAATTACAAATATTTATCTATCATGAGGCGGGTTTGATATGGTGACTGACAGGAGCCTTGCCGGTCCAGATTTTAAAAGTCACATGCCACACATTTCCACTGTTGGAGCTGGTTGTGGGTCTGTCCAACTGCATCCAGTCCGTCTCAGATGTTTTCAGAAACAGATTTGTGTTAAGCTGAAATACGAGTTGGTTTTAAGACCAAGCAGTGGCGGTTCTAGACCAGTTTTAATAGGGGGGCCAGGTTGGGGCCGGCTTTTTTGTTAGGGGGCACATACAACCCGGAAAAAAAGATAAATCCCTCATTCAGACAAAACAGTGTTTACAATTTCAGCAATTTTGATTGGGTAGTAAACTGCTGAGACACTTTATTTTTGCCTTTCCCTTCAAAACAAAATCATTGCAAGAAATCTGTCATTGTATTACTGATGCAGACTCCCTGTCGGGGGGGCCACAGGGGGGTCCAGACTCAGCCACTCAGCGCTACATCACATGGTTCTAGGCCTATCCAATTGTGTCATTGAGACATTCTGCTCTGCATCCGTGGACAACACCACTGGAATGGAAAATATACTGAGTATCCAGACTGGATCTGTGAAGTGTGTCAGTGCCAGGCTAGGCATCTGTGATCATCAAGTCAGGGCTTTAGAGTAGAAAGAAAAGAATCTCATGTACTCCACTGATTTCTAAAAGTACTTTATTGACTAGAATTTGTGATTTGCTGCATGCAACTAGAAACATTTCTGCTAAATTACATCTCACACTTTGTACAGATGATTACACAAACTGTGAATATGCACATGTCAACTGGTTGGACCCCACAGCTCAGGTTCAAAACATCCCAACACATTTGGAAAGTGGGTCTTCCATTCAACTTCCATTTCTCTTATACCTCTAATATAAAACAAATCAGTACACCAACAGACATGAGTACAAAACAGCTGGGAGAGAATGAGATGTACACTGGGATGTGGTATATATGGTTACTGGCATGAAGAGAGGACAGGTGGTAATGTACAGACAAACATCACAGAGTATCACAGACAGTAGAGGACATTGTTATTGTGGGAATGAGTTAATCTTAGAACGTGTGCATGTTTCATGTGATGCCTCTGTCTATGTGATTGAGCGCAAGCACCCACGCACACACACACGCACGCACGCACACACACGCACACAAACACACACACTAGCAAGTAGTGCCCTTATCAAAAATGCCATAGTCAGTCTGTGTCGCTGTGAGGGCAGTCTCAGTGCTTCATATCTTAATCATGATCAGTTTCTGTCTCTCGGTTCCTGGCTGTCTCAGTGCCTCTCACTTTCCCTCTTCCTCGGGTTAAAAAGCGCAAAACGTCCTCCATCTCGAAAATCTTAAAAATAAATTGCTGGACTTCAGACACCACTCTGCTTCAATGTAAAATTCATTTTTTTTCTTCAACCTGCCGGCCGTGAATGCAACTCTTAAAAGAGAGACCACGGGGCAACTATGAGTCATTTTCTGTATTCACGACCAAAGGAGGGGTTTAGAGAACCAAGTTAAATCTGTCTGGTGTCTCATCAGGTTGTCTGCCCGATTGCAAAATAAAATTTTGTTCAGAAGAAGCTTCATCCCATCACCTACTGGGTTCTTTAAATAAGCAGCATTAACATATGGGAACTCCAACGTTTGGAGGAGGCAACATTTCAACAGAGTAACCACCACAGCTGCTCTTTGCTGACTATACTAGATTATAGCAAGCTACCATTAGCTTATTAGCCCAGCTCGCCATGGAGCTAGTGGCCAAGCTCAACCAGGCTCAGCAGCATGCATGAACAGACCAGAGATGAAAGCGACAGAGGAGCAGGAGAGAGTCTGGCATTAGCCCTAGGCATACATTTTACTACATCTTAATCTATGAATTGCGGATTTATTTCGGCCAAACAAGAGGTGACTGTGGAAAGACAAACAAAGACTGTCTTGGCGATTTTTATTTCATTTATGTCAAGTTTGAACAGTGTCTTTTTACGATGAGTCAAGTCTGAATGAATCAAGTTCGTCTTCGTTTGGCAAAAGAGAGACATCTGAATTCAGAAATCTGCTCCAGAAGTTCGGTTCTATTTTTTAATTAAAAATGTTTCCTTTAATGACATTAAAATGTATTTCACACCATTTTGTTAATTTATAAGTTTAGATTAACAAGTAGGGAACTGGCCACGTTTCCATCTCCCAGCTGAAACTGCATGGTGCTATCGCCTCTTGTGGTACAAAGGATTGACTAAATGCACATAACTCACCTTCTTTTTTGGGGGGGGGGTTTTCAGGTCTGATGTTTTGTGTCTTTTTCAAGAAAAGCTAATGGAGTGCCAGCAAATAAAGGAACACATGAAGAAATTTAAGGTGGAGAAAGAAAGAGGTGTGGGGTAGGAGAAGTAAGTGCAAAATGCCAGTAAATTAAGGAAAAAGGAACAGATGGAAGAGGGAAATAAAGTAAAAACAAGGAGATCAAGAAAGGACAGGTGGGAGGAGAGTAGCTGAGAAAAGGTGAAGCAAAGGACAGGATGAAAAGAAGACAAGACGGAGAGAACAGAAGAAAGAAAAAATAACTGTCGTAAAGATAAAAATAGAGATAGATGATTGGCTCCGAAATGTTTCAGTGCCCAGGAGATGCCTTGTACACGCACACGCATACACACACACACACACACACACACACACTGGCCCAAGCACAAGCTAGCATGGTCTCCAAGAGTGGCTGTCCTCTTGCTGAACTCACAAACATAAGCACACACAATGTTCAAATGGCATTCAGGACACTCCCATTGGGATGAGCTGTCATCGCCATGGTTACTATCTGAGTTAGGACAGAAAACACACGCACACACAACAGTGTCCACCAAGCACACTGACACTAAAGTCCTAGGTTAACACGCACCCGCAAATATGCATGTGTGTGATAGAAATGCTTGTGTGTGTCCATGATTAATTTGTTTTCCCACTCAGTCGTTCTCGCTCTCTATCTCTCTGTCTCTCTCTCTCTCCCCCCCGGTCAGTCTCAGTGTCTCTCTCTCTCAGTTGGTCCTCCTGGGTTTCTGGTGCCAGAGTGCGGTCGGTAGGTTCTGGCAGCCCTGGTACTCTCGCCGCATCTCGCCATCCGTCAGAGGTGGAGTGGCATTGCAGGGCGCACCTGCCAACGTCACGTTTAAAAGACCGGCCCATGGCTCCAGGAGGCGGGACATCCCAGTACCCTTATAACATAATTGGTGGTAGAGAAGATTAAAAGCTTATCAAATCAGTCAAAAAGAGAGAGGAAAAAAAAAAAAACATTATTATGGTAAATTACCTTTCCCAAGTGGTCCAGCAGGCAGGTGGCAGAGCTGATGTAGGACCAGCTGCTGTCCTCCCAGCCCGGGCTCAGCCTCTGGTGGTTGTAGGTCTGCCGTGTCTGGCTCTGGATCAGAACCACATTCAGGTGTTTCTGTGACCCTCGCAGCCTCTTAGACAGAACGCCGCTGTAGCTCTGATCCACAAACAGCAAAACACGAGTTGCCTTGCAGCCGGCCAGGTCGGCAAGAAGCTCATTGACCGAGTATCGCTCTTTAAGATCAGCCTGGAGAGAGGGACGGAGGAGGGGGAGACAGAATGTTAACCAGACAAGTTATAATCTTGAATTTCCTGAAGGAGGCATGCTTTTCAATAAATGCTCAGTCTGCAAGATTGATGATTTCATCCCGGTATGAACTCTCACTGTTGTTTATAATACAGCTGATGATGCTGATGTCGACCTCGTACTTCACAATCGAGTCCTCCTGGGGTTGTGAAGAGGAGGAGGCTGAGCATGTTGGGGGGGCTCTGGTGTTGAGCACTAATGTAGAGGAGGTGTGACTGCCAATCTGAACTCTCTGGGGTCCGCTTGTAAATAAGTCAAATACCTATTTGTAGAGAGTGGTATTCATGCCCAGAGTGTTCAGTTTTCAAGCTGAAATCAGCAAACAGCATCCCGATGTAGCTGTTTTAATTCTCCAGGTGTCTGAAGATTCTGACTCTTTGATGAGGAGACCAGTGTTAGCATAGCATGGGTTTGGCTCACGCATGATGGGCATTTTGGATCGCCTGCCACATGTCTTTAGCGCTGTTGGTGTTGAGGTCTCTCTACAATCTCTCCTCATGTTTACTGTTGCTCTGGAGGTGTTGTATGCTTCCTATCAGTCCCAATCAATAGCTTGATCTGGAATGCTGGAATGTAGCCAGGTCTCTGTGAAGATGAATGCACAACATTCTCTGATTTCCCATTGCTGCGTAAGCCTGAATGAGTCCTAGTTCGTCCATTTTGTTTTCTGCACCCCGATATTAGCCAAAAGGGTGGGTAGAGGTGGTAAACGTAGGCGGTAGCAATTAAGGAATAATCTGTTAACACTTCCAAGATGGAGTAATGAGAGGTATGCCACTTGTTGCTGTTCAGCTGACCCTACATGATAGCCTGAGCACAATGGGTAACGTGTTGGCGGTGGCATACACATTCACCATGTACATTCTAAACTAATTGTTTTAGATGTTCATCCTGCATCTGCATGGAGTTTCACAGTGTATTGTATCACCAGATGTTGTGTGCTCTCTGATCTAAAATATTATCAAAAAAATTAATACAATTCTGAATCCTGTTTACCCGGATGTGTGTACAGCCTGTTTAACAATGTCTGTCCAACTGATTGGTTTCAACATTTCTCTGTAATGATTGCCTTCAACCATATGAGCTCATATCCTCAATTTAAAAACCTAAATGTGACAACAGACGGACATACTGTTGTCTGGGTGGTCCTCGTGTGTGTACAGTGTGTGTGGTCAGAGGAATCATCTTATCGTCTTGCCGAATGGCTCCCATGTGTGTCTGATAAATCCTTTTCCTTTGTGTGTTGGTGATCTGCTTTAGTGAAGTCTGTTGTTTCACTTTAAAGTGTAAAGGGCATAGACTGGTGTGCAAAGCAAATATAAATCTACAAACTGTATTTTTAATTACCTGTGTTTACAATCATCAGTTTTTCTGTGCATTGCTAGCTTTCACAATTGCAGGAAAATCCAAATGTAGTTATTGCACAAGAGGTTACACCCTTGACTCAAGTGGAAATGGTCATAAATGTGAAATGCGAAATCAATCGAGCTTCTGAAGACTAACATTCCGCAAGTAATACATCAAACAAACATAAAACCCATCGTGTTTTCTGCTTTGTTTTTGGTTGTGGTTTCTTCTGCAATGATGTAATGGCACCCACTGGAGAATAAGATCATCTGCTTTTTATCTTGATGAACCAACTGGTAATATTCTAATAACACTGTCAGATATGAAAGACACAGTAGTTTACATTTTCTTTTGCTGATTTTCTGTAAAACTACATTCGGAGGGAAACACACAGTGTCTTCTTACACACACATGGTCTCTCCATCAAATCTCTATAATTATTACTCAAAGCCATTCTAAGTGCTGGATCGTGTGTGTGTGTGTGTGTGTGTGTGTGTGTGTGTGTGTGTGTGTGTGCGTCTTACAATGCCGTTTAGGTTGGCATCCCACAGCAGCATCGTGCCGTCATTGCGCGTTGGTGAGTTCAGGTAAAGAACCAGCGTGTCGGCGCAGTGCTGCTTCCTGCACACGTATGACACGTGGTTACGGATCACAGCTTTCTCAGTTGCAGAGTACACCCCCTCTATATCCTCTGTCGGGGAGGAAACCGGGGAGAGGAGTTAGACATCTAATAGACACGTTCAGTTCGATTTGTGGTGGAGTTTAGATTTTTTACTCTGCACCCAAACTGTGGTCTATTGATTCAGGCTCCACTGTCAGTTATTTAGAAGTTTTATGAAAAATAAAGCATCTTTCATGATCCGGTTTCAAAATTGAAGGGCTTGTTAACTGTGAGAGTTTTAATTTTACAAAAACAAAGTGCAAATGTAACAGTGCAGTAACCAACAGAGTTAAGCAGATCTCAGACAAGTTTGGGGTTTTCAAATAGCAAAAACCGTCTTACCAGGCAACTGTCCACTGCTGGCAAAGAAGGTCTTGATGTGATCTTTGTGGAAGCCGTTGTTCTGCAACATTCTGTAGAACTTCTGAAGATTTTGGACGTGGCGCTGGAACGTCATCTGCTGCTGCCAGCCACCTGCAGTGTACATGCAGACATTTGCAGAGGGTACCATGAACAGCACTATGAACACTCTGCAGAGACACACCAGTGGCAGCTGCATGAGACAACAGAGGCGCCCTGTCTTTTCAGCTCTTACCTCCAGCTACTGTGACCATGGCCTGCTGAGCTATCATTAGATAGGCAACCTGCTGAAGCACAGCTAGCTTGCAGGTGCTGAGTTGTAATGTTCAGTGATATTTAATGATAGCAATGGGGAAAAAAATGGTGATCAGACCAGTCGGTGGTTCTAGGGGATTGAACGAAATTGTGTCATGGTCTATTGCTATCATGATCCAATGCCTTGTCTTATTAGAATTAAAATGTATTGTGTTCTATTAAGCAGTAATTTAACACTCTTGACATATGTACACAACTCTGCAATGACATAGAGGCCTTCCTCACAAGCGGACCCCAGAGAGTAAAATTGGCTGTCAAACCTCCTCTATGTTAGTGTTCAACACCGGAGCCCCCCAGAGCTGTGTGCTCAGCTCCCTTCTGTTCACATTGTACACCATGACTGCACTCCCAGACATCAGGAGAAGTCCTGTGTGAAGTATGTGGACAACATTACCATCATCTGCCATATTAATGCTGAGATGCAATCAATAGTCTCGCGAAAGGTTGCAGAGAGAACAATCTACTGCTCAATGGCAACAAAACCAAGGAGCTGGTTGTTGATTTTAGAAAAAAAGAGGCAAAAGCAAACACTGCTGTCTACATCAGTGGAGCTGAGGTGGAACAGGTGAACAGTTATACCCTCCTGGGAATCAACATCACAGAGGGCTAATCACAGTCATCACATATCTCCATTCACAGAAAAGGCTCTACTGTGTACGGAAACTTAGGAAGGCTAAATTCCAGAGCCAGATTCTTGTCAGGTTTTACAGGGGAGCAATAGAAAACATACCAACTGAAAACATCCCAAACTAGCTTATTAAAACCACCAGAACATCACTGGTACCATCTACAGAGCATCAGTGACATCAGTAAAGTGAGATGTCTGCAACGAGCCCAAAGGATACTAAAACCTTATACAATAAGTTGTTTCGGTGTGGTTTTGTTTGTTCTGTGATGTAACATAAAGTGACTCACCCTCAGATATTTGGTGAGAGCAAAGCAAATATGGATAATCACAGACAAACTGTCCTACCTGAGATGAGCACAGCATGGTCACAGGTCTGGTAGAGTCGGCAGGAGAGGTGAGTGGCCAAGGGCTGCTGGTGGCAGCGTCTGGTGTTTTTATTTAGTTCACAGCTTGAGACAGGCAAACTGGGAGAGCCCATTGGCAGTGGCTGAGGGCATCTTGCAAACTCTGCATGCTCTGTTGGAGGAGGGGGCATGTCGGAAATTAAAAACTATTCACATCAAAGGAAATGAACAGGTGCTCCTCTTGAAAACAGCTTGTAATAAAGCAGTGCCTCGGTGCCAAACACATTTCCTGACATCAAGTATAATCAAACTTGGTATGCCAGTATACTCAGCAGCCAGCAGGTTTATATGGGTCACAATCAACAATAAAGGACATTTTCATCCATTTTTGCTGCCTAAAACTAACAAAACTGCAAGCAAACAGTACATTTTGGGTTCACCTGTTGCTGGTATTGCTGATATAAGTTGTTTTGGGAGTCCCTGGTTATGGACCTGTTCAGTTGTTTTGGAATGAGTTGTGGCGGTCTGTGGAATTTTACGCTTTTTAAAACTTTATTTCAGTATGTTCAAGTATGTTCCAACTTTCAGAAAGTAATAGGTAATCAAAGTTTCATCATTTACTTTACATTAGATGAAATGCCATTGTGTGTACAGTTAAGGCCCAGATTGTGGGTATTCTAGCATTTAAAATAGAAGCAGTGGAAAACCAACTTTCAAGAAAAATGTATACATTCCTCTGTGTTAAGTGGGTTTTGTTTAGACCAGTTGAACCCAATTTGAGACCTACCGACACATCTGAGTCTCTGCGTTCGGTTACTGTCTCCGACTCCAACCACCAGTGGAAGGAAGTGGACTTCACAGAGCCCTCCGGCAGCCCGCTCCACCAGGCGACTACCACTGCTGGTGGTAATGGTCCCGCTGCGCAGCCGACCATTACCCATAAGCCTCTCTGGCCCGGTTTGCCGACGCTTCAGCTGGTTCTGACAACGACCCTTCAAAGCCAGAGTCAAACACTCGTCACCTGAGGACACAGACGGTGAGACACATCTTGAGATTCACAGTTTCCTGCAGTGGGATAAAAGATCAGTGTTTCCTTACTGTCAGCATGGACTCCCCCTCAGGGCTGAAAAGGTAAAACTGGATCTGAGAACATGTAAAGTAATTATCAACAGTTTAGATTACATGTGTGTTACAGGTGAGTGCATGTCAATGTTGTTAAGGCTCCTGGCAAGTGGCCCCCACTGGGGGGAGGGTGTTAGCATGCTAATCTCAGTAGATATCTTTGCAACACAATACCTAGACGTTTTTTACACGACATCAACACTGTTGTTTCTTCACTTTCTTGATAAAAGTTTTGCTTTTTTATTTCTTTTTTTTTTTTTTTAATTGTGGCCATATCTTCAGTATTGCCCCTTTAATTGATTATAAATCTAAGTGAACACCATTTTCTCTCCACTCCCCTTTTTCTCTCTCTCTATTTATCACCTTCATGCCCTGGGCTTCTGGTTTGTGGCTTCTATACTCTCCCCATATTCTTCGTGCCAAAGGTCTCTTTTCCTCCTCCATCTTTTTTTATCTTGCTTCCTCTCCTCTTGAGGTTAAATGAGGTCACACGAAAGTTTCGCTCTAAAAGACATTGGCCCAAATCCATCTACAGTACCCAGCAGGGGGCACAGTGCTCTCTCTCTGTGTGTGTGTGTGTGTGTGTGTGTGTGTGTGTGTGTGTGTGCATTAATAATTGACAGGTGTGTGTTTGTGTAACTCAGAGCCAAATTCACCTCAACATCTGGTCCCGACCTCTCTCACAGCGGGAGGTCAACAACTTGCACTGTCAAACACGTCTCTTTCACAGGATTTATGAGGACCAATCCAGAATTCATCCACTTCCTGTCCCGTTGGACCATTTCTACATTAATAAAGCACTTTGGAAACACTTTTTTTTTTTTTAACCCGCTTTGGCCTTTCATCCCTAGTAAACATGTTGTTTTCCAAAAGTGGAGCTTTTTAGAAATGCTGATGCTTGACCTTTGTCAAACCTTTTACAAAAGATAGTCTTGCTGTGGCTTTAATGTCACCAAAAACAGCCATCTGTCCACTGAACTTCTCTGTGATCACGCACTGTTTTGTTCTTTATAACGGGTCATTTCTCAAAAGTGCTGAGGATGTAGCTTGGACGAACCCCTCTGAGCAGGAAAGTGTCCTGCATAGGACAATGAGCTGTAAAATGGAGCTTTCCATGGTGATGGTGAGACCACACACAATAACCTATACTTTCTCTTCTGCTTGAGTCAGAGGCAGAACTTCACACAAACACAGTAGACCAGGGCTCTCAAACCCAAATTAGCTTGGGGTCACTGCTTGTATTGTCATCTCGTAGGAGGGACGCTACAGCAAGAAAGGGCAACATTTCTGAAGTTTCTGTGTTTAATTCTATTATTGTTTGTATCCATTTTTTATGATTCATTTTTAATAGTTCGTGCAGATCTTTTTCCCTGCTCTTAAATAACTTGACGTGGAAGTGCCCGGGGCTGGCAGTTAGACCCTGTGCAGAGCTACTAAACCATCCCATGATCATTATTTCTTCTTTCTGGTAAAGGAAGTCAATACAACCTTGTGATACAGTGAGCAGTGATGAGTGTTACATTTGTCATTTAGTGGTGAAGCTGATCGCACTCTAGGGGAAGCTGATGAGATGATGTGCAGTGTGACAGAACATCTCTACAACTAAGGCTGGATTGCACCAGCAATTATTCATTCAATCTAAGATTAGCTCTAATTAGAGTTTAGTAAAACTAGGTTTAAAGCTCCTGTTTGTAAGATGGTAAAACTGACGCTTTGGGTTTCCCAACTGGTCAGATACTGACCCGTTCAGATGGTGGGCGACCCGACCTACAAACCTAAAGCGTCAGTATCTGACGAGTTGGGAAACCCAAAGCGTCAGTTTTACCATCTTACAAACAGGAGCTTTAAATGAGTAAATCCAGATTTAAAATGAAGCAGAGCTCTGCTCAGTCTCTGCTCAGTAAAGCAAAAATTATTTATGTAAACCAGGGTTAAACAGAGGTTCATCAATATGGAGATTCTCCCCAAATGGAAATAGATACATTGATAAAATCGATTTGTCTGCTGGTCAGGACCTATTGAGTATAGAGGATGGAAAAAACGTTCACTTTCAGCTGCTATGTTATTCTTAATACTTAATCATGTCTTAAATAAATGCTTGTAAAAAAACCCCTGCTTCAAAATAAAAGCTTTTGAATGAGAACATGACCCAGGACTTTTATTGTGAATAATTAAAGATAAATCCTTAAGGTGTGTTTCACTGAATTAGTGGAGCTTTGTTAGTGCAGATTCTTGGTTTACAGCCGCTCCTCTGACCATTAGACAGAGCCATGGACCAGCTGCTGCTTTTAAATGTCCTCTACTCAAGACAATAAGTACTTTTAATTACAGACACACCTGAGATATAAATCTGATGTGCTGAGTCAAACTGAGTCAAGCCGAGCTAGCACATGTGGAAGTGGCTTGTTAGTGAACCAGCTGCATCTGTGTCACTGCCCTGTCTGAGAGCCGGTCCTGTCTGCTGTTCAGCTCGGTAACTTTCTGAACTGGTATTTTGATTAAAAAAAAAGTCAGCCGGATCATAATGCTCATCTGCTTTGAGTCTGTCCCTTCCTTTTATTCCAGTCACTTGATTATTTTGCTCAGTTCATTTCAAAAAAGTTTTGGTGCAACAGAATTCAATTTGATCTAGGTTTAGAAGGGAAAAAAAATACTAAACCAAGTTTTAAAGAGAGAGTTATTCTTTCTTAATCTTAATCAGGTTTAAAAGTTCATCGTTGTTGGTGCGAACCAGCCAAAGTGATGACATTAAAATTGAGCATATAATAGTTTTATGGTTGAGAAAGGACAGACCTTTAATTCTATATAGGAAGTCCACTTTGATTTTCAATCAATTTTTGATCCAAATATTCTTGATTGACAGTTTGCAGTATTTTTGTGTGACAACAGGAGTGATATGAGAGTAAAGGTTTTAATAGCAGGATATTCAGAGACTCTGACAGGTACTTGGTCATACCTGCATTTCAATGATTAAGAGGTTGTGATTAAAAAACAATCAAAGGCAGACTGAAGATGAGCCTGTGTTGAAATGGAGCTGGGGTTTTATAAAACTGTATCATCTGCATAAAAGTTTATATCCACGTGATAAAATCAAGAAGAAGAATTCATATATTATCATTATTATTATTATTATTATTTCATTATCATTATTATCATTATCATTATTGTTATATACAAAGAGTGTAAATTGTGAAGGACCAAGAATAGAACCATGCAGAAGACTTTTATTGATTATGATTACTACTACTGTACATTTGCTATTGCCCTCTCTGTGCTATTACTGCCACTATTATAACAATACAATATTACTATATTATATATATATATGTACTACCAACAACATTACTACTACAAGGTTATTACGACCACTACAATAAGTAATTCTCGCGCTCAAGATTAAACCTGTATCACTCTCAAATTGCAAATATTTGTAAGGTTTGTATATGTGTCCAAAAAATAGGATTAGTTAACAAACATTTCCATTTAACAGTCTTATTCACCTGTGGGTATTGGGTATTTCAAACAAAGCTCCCAGCGACTTATAACAACATCATGCAGAAAGACTGTCTGTGTCTGCTGACTCACCCAGGTAAATGCCATCCAGATGTGTGCACCTCTTCTTTGTTACATTCACATCTACATAGAAGAGGACCACTGGGTGCCCAAAGTTCTCCCCAGGGCTCGGATCCAGCACCAGCACGGCATCATGGGCCGTGGAGCCCGGGAAAGACTGCTGGTGTCTGAGTGGACCTTCTCCTCTGTTCAGCACCTGGCTGATGCTGTAACCTCCCCGTTGTTTGGAGCTCACCATCCCACCTGAGGAGTCGGGCAGGATGGCCAGAACTTTGTCTGAGTTACCTGGAGGGATTTGGGCAAAACAGAGGGATGAAGTGAATTCAGAAGGCTTTACTTGTATTACATAACAAGGTACACAGAACCTGTCCACAGCACGACCTGTGCAGTAAAATTACAGGTGGAATTTATGACATTAATGACGGCTGCATTCCATTTAGGTTGGCTTTTTTCCAGTCCATGATTATGCACATGCTAATTCACCGACAAGACTGACTGGGACATTTAACAGAACGGAACCATTGTTAACATTATTGGTCACACCTGTGCTTTTTCTGCCCTTGGCAAGTCAAAATGTCTGCTGAGAATCGGCTCTATTTCCTCTGCGAGAATACAGACATGCAAAAGCAAAAGAGTAACGAGAAAACATACCGTAGTAAATAAACATATAAAAAGCAAATGGATATACCGTAGCCAAGAAACATATTACAAGACAAAACAAATAGTACGAAGTCTATGAAATGTAACAGCAACAGTGTGTGTGTCAGGTAAATCATACAGTGATCCACAGACACAGTGTTAGGCCCAATAGGTAGACTTCATATTAAATACAGAACTTCACTTTGACTTTAACTATGTTGAGTAACACAGTTAACACAATTCCTCTAAATACAACATGATCTATTCAATCTCAAATTGAATACATCTGGGGAAAAGTAAACTGTTTGACTGTGTAATTGAGGTTTTGTGTAAGTAGGTTTTTTTTATGTATTTGAAATATAATACAACACACGAATAAATAATGTTCATATTATCTAATTATTCTATGTATATTCTGAGGTGGTGAAGTTTTTTTCTCAGGTCATTTTGACACCAGACATTTTGTATTTATAGTAGCAAAAGCGTAAGTGTTATTAATAACGTTAATGAGGGCTCTGTTCTATTCAAGTGTCCCAGTTAGCCACAAAAGTGTAACAGCGAGCCAGCATGCACAGCACCAGGACCCTGAAGCTGGTCTTTACACACATTTTTTAATACTTACTACATAAACAAGCAATTCATTGAAGTTTTTTTCTAAAGAATTATCATCATTATTATGTATCACTATGTTTGAATTAATGAGGATTCATCGGTTTGACCCCTTCAACATTTACACACATCTTGAACTGGTATCACACTGAAGACGTGTACGTCAGCTGTTTGTACACTGTTTCTCAGCTGATGCTACATTATAAACCACAGACCTCAGTGAGTCCAGCTTTAATCTGCAACAAGAAGAGAAACCCTGGTGATGTGACCTTTGCCCTCCGTACCTGCAGCTGTGCGTGGCTCCGATACGTAAACAGCCACGGCGGACATCGGCAGGTGTGCGAGCCGCCTGCACTCAGCCTCGGAGAGCGAGGACATGCGGAGGCACCGGTCCAGCTGGTCCCACTGCAGCGACTGGAGGCCGGAGCGGACCCAGCGCTCCAACCGTCCAGGGGCCACGCTGCCTGTCGGGGAGGCTGCCGCTGCCGTGTGGAGGACGAGGATGGAGAGAGGAGCTGCAAGAAGCACCAGGAGCCTCATCGTCACACCTGGGTCCTCCGGCTTCTTTACTCTTGATTTAGCCTTTTAAACTTAGTTCCTCCTTTTCAGGATTCTTTTCCCTAATTTCTCCTTTTGTGTTTCTACGTTTGTTCTTAATCCTCCTTGTATTGTTTGGATTACTCCTTAATTTGCTCTTTAATCTTGCACTTCCTCTTGGTTCATCCTTTCCCCCTTGATTATTCCTCTTTTCCGTGTCTGCTTCTGATATCAAGTACGCCTTTTCCCTCTTTTTTTTTCCTTTATTCCTCTGTAATTTATTTATTCTGTCACTTCTGACTCTTCACTCCTGCGTATCTTTAGCTTCCGTTGACTTTTTTTGGTCGGTCCTTGAACTTTTCCTGCTCCTCCGTTTTCAGCGCGCTGCAAGTTGTTTTCTTCCTTCTTTTCAGAATAACTCACTAAACTCCCTAAAAACTAAAAAGTGAAAATATATTCTCTTTTCCTTGATCTGTTTAGCTGACGAGCCGATATTCCTCACTGAATGCTGGTCTACAACATCTTCAATCAGTAGTGGGGTGGCAGAAAAATGTCCTCCTCTTCTGTCTCTTTGTTTTCTCCTTTATTCCTCTTTTCCTCTGGATTTGGAGTGAAATTACAAAACCAGACACTTGTGGTTGTGGTTTTTTCCTCTCTTGATACTAAATCTTTATTTTCATCTTTGTATCTCCTTTTATGTCTTCTGACTGCATGCAGCCGACACCAAGCTCCTCTGTAGTTGTGAAACCCCTTTCCTTCTTTTCTTGCGTCACTTTTTCTTCTCAACTCCTTCTTTCCTCTGGTTTTAGAATATACAGAATATATCCAGTAGTCCCAAATCGCACCAATTTAGCCTTGATTGGTTGTTCTTGTCTGTTGTTGATGGACTGCCTTGCCTCCCCCTCCTCTTCTTCTTCTGTAGTCCTCTTTTGTGGAAATGATTTATTTGACCTAGCTGGAGCAGCTCCAGGCTCTGTGTTGGCTTGGAAGGTGAAAGAACATCCTTGAGTGAAAAAATGTTGTCCTGATGAACGAGACCAGAGGACGGATCCTGTTTCTTGTCTCTACTTCAACTAGTTTGTCTTGAAGACTCTTTGCTCTCAGTGACACTTGAGACTGGATCCTCCACAGCTCTGAGGACCGACGCACTCCCGCTGCTCAACCCACCCACTGCTCAGCTTCAGTCTGCTTGCTCTCCCCTCGTCTCTTTATCTCTCTCTCTCTCTCTCTCTCTCTCTCGCTCACTCCCTCGCTCACACACACACACACACGCACACACACACTCTCCTTTCTCTCCCTCTCTTCCTCTGTCTGCAAGATGTAAGAGATGTAGAGAGAGAAGAGCCCACAAAGGAGAAAAGGATGAGTGGAAGAAATAACGAGCTAATAAAAGTAAGTTGGAGATGAAGGTGCGAAGGGTGAAGGAGAGGAAAGGAGGGTCAGAGGAGGGAGAAGTCAAAAGAAGAAGGAGAGGAAAAGGAAGTCGCGAGGGGGAAGAGATGGACAGGCGGGAAAGGGAAAGGAACAAGAGGGGAAATGATAGAAGACTGCGAAGAAGTGAGAATAGAAGGAAAAGTGAGGAAAACTGAAGGACAGGGCAAAGACAGAGGAAAGGAGGGAAGCAGGAGAGTGAAAGGGAGGGAAGGAAGGCAAGAGGGAAGGAGAGAGGAAAAGGAAAACAGGGACAATGCGAGAAGAGCGAAAAGGTTGAGAGTGGAGAAGAGACTAAGAGGCAGGAAAAAGGAAAGGAAGAGGGAGGAAAAAAATAAAAACACAGCAAGGGAGATAAGGAAGGATGAGAAGGTGTTAGGAAGGGAGGGGAAGGAGGGAGGAGAAACAGGGAATGAAAATGGATGGAAGTGAGAAGTGGAAGAAGAGGAAAAGAGGGACATAAAATAGAAAGAATAGAGGAAGCAAGGAGGCAGTAAGAGAAAGAAAAGTGAGGAGTGAGCAAGGAGGAAAGGCAGAACGGAGAGAAGAAGATATACAAATGGGACCCAAAGAAGAGGAGAAAAGAGGAAAGCAGAGGAGCAAGAGGAGTGGAGAGGAAGGACAGGAGCCTCAGAGGTCAGAGGTTCGTTTTTACAGTGAGCCTCCAGTGAGCCCTCTAGTGGTGGAACCTGTGATGTACAAGCCCGTCTGGTCCTCAGTGAGGGAATAAAAGCAGGGGAACACATGCAGCTGACCTCCCTCCAAATCAGTTTCTGCAGCACGGAAATTAACAAAGACAAGATGGCTACCAAAAAATACAATTATTTTAATAAATACTATATATATGTAGAATTATTTCTTTTGACCACAACTTGCAACATTTAATTGAAACATTTCGATTTTTATATTTTCATGTGAGGCCAGGGCTCCTCGCGTCATTCCCTCTACAACACCTGCCTACTGCACACTTGTCTTGTGATACAGTATGTGTGTGTCAAATTGTTAATCTAAGCAGAGAGAGGTTTTGTCAGTGTCGAGTCATGGCTGGACTAAAGGTTTCTAGAGCTACAGTGCACCTTCACCTACACCATCAGTGGCAATCAGACAAAGGAGATGGTGACAGACTTTCAGAGGAAAGTGCCCCAAGAGACACCAGTGAACACCCAGGGATTCGATATTGAGAGGGTGGGACCACACAGACACCTGGGAGGTCGGACAATACAAATGTCCTGCACATAAAGGACTGCAGCTGTCTTCACATGCTGAGGAGACTGAGGTCTTTCGGTGTGTGCAGGACACTGTTCAGCCTTTTCTTTTCTTGATTATCATCTTGTTCTCATTGGTCATATCTGTAAGTGAGAGGCAAGTCATTTATGTAGTGTAAAGCCGTATTATTATAATCATCTTTTCACTATATTTTTATGTTCTATTTTTGTCTCGCTTTTTCCTGTTTCACATGTTTTCTTTTTGTTGTAACTGTCAGAAGGATGAGGAGCAGTTTCTAAACCACAACTCAGGGGAGAAACAAGACCAACACTTGAGGTGGGCGAAGAAATACCTTTTTTTTTTTTCAGTGGTTGACTTAAAAAGGGCAAACAAATGTACTGATGAAGAGTTATATATTTATGGCAGTTAAAAAAAAGGTTGTATGTAAGGAGACGAACAGGAGACAGAATGATACCGCAGGGTTTCAAACCCACAGTGAAACATAGTGTTGGGAAGATTTAAGTCACCTGCACATAATTGACTCCACCATGCTCCACCCTCTGGTTTGCTCTTGGAGGAGAAGGATTCATAAACCTCAAAGCTCTGACGCACCTACTTGAAGACCTTGAAGACTGAGAAAGCCAGCCGTTCTGTGAGATCGCAAGAGGCTTTGTGGAACACCGTCACATCACGCCGGGATGACGTGAGTCAACATGTGGAGTCCATGCAGATGAGTGCATGCTGTAAATACATTTGAAAAACCTCATACTAACATATTCTGAAATATACTGACATTTTTCAACAATTCAACTTGTCACCCTCTCTGTCAAACTGATATTATCATTTTGAATTAAAAAATTGTGTAACATCCAAAACAAATGGGTAATCTAAGTATCTGGACTAGGATGGTAGCCTAGTCCAGATAATATGGATGAAGGGAAAGCAACAGATGATGCAAGTAAGTCATGCAAAGCCAAGCAGTGCCTGTGTACATGTCAACTCATCATCATACGTCATGCACAAAAAGGCTCCATTGTTCCCAAAAAGTTAAATAAACAGACAGAAAAAAATTGCGTTTAATTTGAAAATCTTTTGCGAATTATCTTTCCTTCTGATGACATCATACAGTATAAGCTTTGATATTCATCAAAATATATGCCAATTACTAGGGTTACTTATTAGAGGGAAACTGTGTTCTCATGACTGAACAAACTGAACCAACAAACTGAAACTGACCTTAAAGGACAAAATAATGTTATACTGTTTACTTTGATTATAATCTGACAGATTTTTTTTCCTCTGAGAACAGCTTGTTCATTCACTTATGGAAAAAAAAAAAACTGAATATTTCTGAGTGTGTGGGTATTGTTACCTCATTATACATTCCTTCTGCAGACCTACACAGTGCTCCTTTAATGTCGGTGCTGTGGCCAGTGGGGGGCGCTCTGACCAGAGGCTAACCTGAGGTGAGGCTCCTGTCCCATAGACGATCTTTGGCCATGATGCTCCGCTCGATTTTTTTTTTTTCACCTAGCTACTGCAAAGTGAGAAACTGACGGGTAGCCGCTCGTCAAATCAATGGAACACATTAAAGACACAGCAGGGGACAAAGCAGGTATGAATATATATCTGTAAACTGTTCGCAGGGCCGGGTTTCTATCGCTGATACTGTGGCGTCTTTCAGAGAGCGCTGTGTTGGTTGTTGCTAAGCTAACGGTAACGCCGAGCAGGGTAAACAGACGGATTTAAGCTTCCTTCGTGAAACATTACTAGGGAGTGGTTCGCTGTCAGGTTCTGTAAGGACGAATGTTGCCTCTCTTTTCAGTGATAGATTAATGTCAAAGTCGGTGTGGTACAACAGAGCTTTAGTTACCATTAAAGAGCTAACATGGAGCTAAGCACGAAACGTGCTCTCTAAGCGCACACACGTGAAACTACTGCCAGCGGTGTCGGCAGGTTTCAGCCCTCGGCACCATGTCTGCCCAGCACAAAGTTCAACAGAACTGATGAAAGAATGGTGACAAGCTACTGGACACAGCTGTAACGACAGTAGGATTTATGTATGTCATGTTGCCTTAGTGATTCAGGCCAACGTTAGCTTACTCGCTTTGCTGCCTCACACAGCGTTGTGGCGATTTTATTGACAGGGTATCTAACAACACTACGTTACACACACTGTATGACTTACATCTGTTCCCTGTTGACTGAATGTGGATCACAAAACTAAACATCAACCTTTTGTAGTGGAGGTCGAGTTAGGAATTGTTGCTTCAAGGGGGCTTCAGACCAGTTAATAATCAGCCAGAATGTGATTGTAGCATTAGCGTCCATGTTTCCACTGTGTTTAACACAGCCGTGATGGCTGTTGAGTCAGACTTCATCCTTCATCCAACTCTCAAATGATGACGATTGTTTTCAAACAGCAGGTGGATACTGTACTTTACAATGTGTCACTGTCAGAAATGTGGTTTGTATGAGACTGACTCTGCTCCTCCTCTTCTGTACTCTCAGTGGTTCAGCCTCCTATGAGTCAACTGAGGAAGGAATGAGAACTCCATGGACACCACTTCCTCCTCCATGACCTGACATCTTGGTGGGATTTCATCCTGTGTTGTTGCGAAGAAGGAAGAGTAACAGCGTCCGTCATCCTCAAGACACCTCGACTCAGCCTCCGCGTCGTATCGACCTCCAGGCGCGATCCACTTTCCCTCAGGAAGAAAGCCTCGTGTGCCTGCCTGTCTGAGCCTCACCTGAGGGCTTATAAGCCTGCATAGCTACCTGGAGCTAACACTGTCCACTCTGACAGATGCTAGGATCAAGTGTTGCACTGCTGTCACTGCAGCGTTGATGGCAGTTATGTTTACTTTTGTTCAGGATCCATCAAGAACTTGTAGTCAACCTACTTTGACCAACATAACATTTTCAGTTCTGTTCAACTGGAGCTGACATCTCGGAAATACATTCCTAGAGAAAGCTACTTGTCGAGAGGAGAAATACAAGGACAAACAGGAGAACCCTCCTCCACCTCAGGCTTTGGTTTGGTCTCAGCTGTTAACTCCAAGCCTGCCTTTTGATCTCCACCCAAGACCTCTCTCCTCTGGAAGTAACCACTTCCTCATTGGGTGGTGCCATGCCCACCAACCAGTCCTCCCCCTGGGATGGGGGGAAGCTTCGGACCGGCTCCAGCGGAGACAGTCCCCCCACTACAACTTCTGTCAGTACACATGCCAACAGCATTGTGGCCACTAAAGTGCCTTTTAGTCAGACTTCTCTAGAGCTATCCAGGAGAAAGGACCAAGCCAAACCTCCCTCCTCTAATGTTGCCTCTTCCTCACCCCCCTTAAGGCAGACAACAGTGGCCCCATCTGCAGCTTCTGTATGGGATAATGGGGACAGAAATAAAACCAACACCCAAAGCCAATTCACTGCTGTGCCAGATGGGTCTCCAGACCTGCCACAAACAGTTAATGGGATTCAAAGCCCAAACCAGGTACTGGCAGCAGGGCTGAAGCCGGCTGGTAGCGTCCTCACAGAGTCCAGTGCCCCTTCCTCCATTGCCAAGAACGATTGCCAGACTGGATTTAATGGCCTGCTGACTGGCACTGTGCAGAAATGTTTGTTGCTCCAAACCTCTCAACATGGAAACGGTTTACAAATGAGCAAACATCAGGCTGCCACTGGTGACGCACCATTGGGATTGAAGGCTCTCTTGTCAGTTTGTTATCAAGACCTGTTAATCAGAGGACGGCCCTCTCTGCAGCAAACTGACAAATCGATGGTGAGTATTGATGTCTCGCAATGTGGAAGCCTCACAGCAGAGCATTTTCCCAAGAATAATAAAAAAAAAAAGACATTTCTTGCAACACAGATTTTAAAATTGTTGATGTTAAATACTCTGTGTTTGTCTTAGTATAGATCGACTTTAAGAATGTAGAAGAGAAAAAGAAAGAAATGACAGACATTTAAGGGTGTAGAGCTGCCGCTGTGCATGTGGAACCAGGAATGTAACAATTTTGGTTATAAATGATTTAAAAAAAGAAATGACCTTTCAGTCTTCACCACACAACCATTTGTTGTTTATTGATCAGTTCAGTTCAGTTCAGACCACTTTATTTATCCCAAATGGGCAATTTATTTGGAGCTTTTCCAGGCGTCAAACATAAAAAACATAAAATCATTACAACGATCATTCATTCAGTCAGTGAGTCAGAAAACAATTTAAGAGGCACATGGGTGCGTCATAAATAAATAAATGAATGAGTAAATAAATAAATAGGTTAAATTCTTCCAAAATTAGTGGGGTCTGTGTTGAGGAGTTTGAAGGCAGATTGAATAAAAGGACCTGCATACTGATTAGATTTGCTCTTGGGCACATTATAGCGTCGACCAGAGGGCAACTATAAAAAACTCAGTCGACATAATGTGGTCTGGTTGGCTGATAATTATTTTTGCTTTCTCAGCTGCTTGTTTTTCCCAGATAGTACCCAAGTTCCTCAGTCACTGAACGCTGGTGTTTTTGTGTTTAACTCTGGAAACTTTACTTTTGATGAAGATGATTTGAACTTGAAAGCAACCAGGTTGTAAAAAACCCCAGTCATGTGAATGTAAGTAGCAGTTGTCAGCAGTAAAGTCAATGGTCTGTTGATCTTTACAGATCCATCCAGTTGTGTCTAATGACGGCATAGGTGTCAGTGCCAAAAAAAAAAGTTTAAAGTTAATCGAATCGTTACCTTAATATTAAGTTCAGTCAAAACGATTTGGACGCAATACAGTGGAAAGTGATGGAGGAGGAGGATGGAGGCTGAGGAAATAAACAACCTGTTAGCAAGAAATTGCAGCATAGTATAGTATATCAGTACCATCGAGCTGAAGCTGTCTAGGCCTTATCTTACTTATTTTACTGATGATGATGTTCCAGAGTCTTTCAAATGTTGTCCACTTACCATCTCCAACATGTCTGACCTTTGCTTGTTTTGTCTTCTCAGCTTGAAACTGCAGACTGTTCCTCTCTGCCATCAGTGCCTCCTATATGCCTTACTCTTTGTGAACATCAGGGGGCAGCAGGGGGAAAGGATTCCTCCGGCTGTGGCAGCACAAAAGTAGAGATAAGAAGCACAACAAAAGAAACGACAGCAACTACAAGGAGGAGCCATTCAGCTAAACTGGCCACAAAATGCAGCCAGACACACAACAGCTGCGCAACAGCCACTGCTTTAGACAATCAGCTGCTGGTCAGAGGTGGTCCTCCAGCAGTAAATAAGCCAATTCAGTGTCCACCAGGAAACACCTTGTCCACATGCAGAAGAAGCGGTCCTCCAGTAGCCAGTCCTCCGCCAAACGGCCGCTCGCCAAGTGTGTTAAGTGCCAGTGGCAGTGCCACGCAGGAGAAGCAGCCCACACTGCTGGATGACATCACAGGTAATCTGAAGGATCAGTCACATACCAAGGATGTCAAAAATGCGCTACTGAGCTGAGGATCAGACACCAAAGCAATGATACCTCAAAGGAGCAGCGCTTTCAAAGGAACACTTTTGTACTAGTCAGCAAATATCTCTTCTTGGTCTCCTAGTGGTGTGTTCGGCGTGTACGAAAAAAGAAGAAAAGGCATCGTTGCACATCGTTGTTTTAAAGCTCTGCAAAGGCGTTAGTGCTGCAGAGAAGGAAACATAAATTACAACTTTCTCCTGAGAACATCACATCTCACTTCAGAAATGTGGTGTCCTTATCTGCTAGATAACACGCTGCTGTCTACACGTCTGTCCGTCTGTAGATGAACATGAGCTGGCTCTGAAACAAAGAGGCTCAGGACAGCGACGGCTGTCATTCAAACATAAGTTTGTCTTCTGTATTGTTATTGTATTGGCAGAGTTTATTAATAGTCAGACCGGTAACAGCATATAAGCCAAGCTAACTTTTTTTTTTTTTACATTTGAGCACAAAATTAAGTTATTTGTCAACATATATTTGAACATTGTGGCTCAACAACACTGTCAGGAAATGACTTAGAAAATATAAGATATAAAAAATCCTAAAATACAGTGGGGCTTTAATACATTTGGGTTATGTTCATCAGCAGACAGACATGTCTAGACTGTCTAGACAGCAGCATGTTATCTAACAGATAATGACACCACATGTCACTTTAGTGTGTGTTCAGGTGAAAGCTGACAACCATGACACCCTACATAAGAACACTTTTGGTTATTTCACTTGAGAGATTTCAGTTGTTTAATTTTTATTTTCCTTTGTGCGCTTCCTGCTGTGAGAAGTGGGACTCAGTCGGGAGGTGATTCTTCTGTTTAGAATTTAGCTCAATTTCAAACTGATTCTGATGACAGCTAATTGGTTGTTCGGTCACTGTCATTCAAATCAGTCGGTCAGCGAGTGTTTGAGTGTTAAAATCTAAAATACGCTTTGTAGTAGCTAAGATGAAACCATTACAAACTGTTGATAAATGGCGCTTCCTTCCCTCGCAGATGTGGCCTCCTGTCCTTCCGGAGCCTTGGTGGGCTCCGTGACCACTCAGATCTCCACAATCCACCTGACCAGGCAGGGATCTTCATCTCCATTCCCTCTCTCACCCTCCCCGATAGAAGAATGTGCGGCTGGAGAGAATCAGTTGTCTGGGTGAGTGACAGTTGATTGCTCTTCTGTTTCTCTGTCTTTTCTATTTGGTCTTCTTTATACTCTTTTAAATCTCACCCTTCCCCCCTGGTTTCAGCCAGGAGTGTGTTATGCAGGTGGATGGAGTTGAGGAGGAGCTACCTGATGAGCTGGAAAATGCCTGTAGTGACGAAAGTAAGATGTTAAACTACACATTCACACACGCGCGCACACACACACACACACACACACACACACACATACACACATGTACTCTGTCATCATCAGCTGCCTTTAGTCACCTGGTCATTTTGTTCTTTAATGATGCACACCGCTGATTTCAGTTGTCCTCTGTTGTTTTCAGATGATTCCGACTGTTCGTCCTCATCCACAGCATCCATCGCTCTGCTTTCTAGGTAAGACTCTGTAACCACGCGACAGTTAAACTCTTTTTATGTCAACATTTAACCATCCCCTTCACACATGTGTCAAGGCAAGGGCAGTTTATTTGTATAGCGCAATTCAAACACAAGTCAACTCAAAGTGCTTTACAGGGGCTTTGAAGGATTTCATAAAAAAGTCTCTGATGGTTGTCCGACATGGTTTTTGGAGAGAACCACAGGGAGCGGCTCAGATGCAGAGCTTTTTGCCTGCCTGAAATAGCTGACATGCTCAGACTGTGTTTAATTTTTGTGCTGCTACTGTGGTTGAGTGGGCTTCATATTTAAACCATTAAGTCATTTGTCTGTTTTAGGTGTGTCTTTTGTTAATAATCCGACGTTTTTGTGCTGTAGCTCACTAATCTGCTCAGGGTGTTTTTGTTCTGAAAGTCCACCTGAAGCTCAATCTGCTCTGTGCAGCTTGATGTGGCTTCTGTCTCCTCCGGTCAAAATTACGCTCGGTGTGAATCCTCTACATCCTATGTACTTAAAAAACAATTATTTGGCAATTTTAACAGACATACTTTTGATGTTAGATGACACGAACCTGCATCCTAGAAAGCTTCTTAAATTGAGCAATTTAAAGTCCAGTTCAAAATGCCTGCATGTTTTCCTTGGGCCGCCCACCATCTTATCCTTGTTTCTGATTGGTCTCCTAAAATGGCTTAAAACGTATATATCCATCAGATCCTGTGGACTCTTTGTCTCTCTTTCATTCTCTCTCACTGCATTGTGGAAAGAGGCTGAAAGCAGCAGAGCATGGTGGAAAGGTCCGCTGCATTGTGCTTCATATTGTTCTCCACTGTGATGGCCTCAACAGTAGAACTCCCTACCAAAGACTGGCAGCTGATTCTTTGCGAAAACAGCCTGGATAGGGAGCGCTATTGTCACCTTTTTTCCCACAACCAGCTGATTTGTTTATGTGTTCATTTACACCGCCCCACCCCCACCTTTCCTAAATGCTATAGCTCCTGTACGTATAGTATAGCGTTAAGTTACCCGAGTCTAATGCCATTGTATACCTGTCTGTGGTGGAGGGATTTTATCAAAGAAGAATCATTTTGAAGAGGATAGCACCATCACCTGTTCCGTCATCCGTCGGTTTATCCACCTCTCCTTCCTTTCTATATGACTGTCATGTGAGTGGGTTTTATTTTGAGTGCGAATTTTCATCATTTTCCGTTCATGCCATTTTTTTTTTTCTTCTGTCCAGTTCAAAAAAGCTCAGGAGTCTGTTGATGTTGAACTTAGTTGCAACTTTTTTTTTCTGGGCGTTCAGGGTCAAAGTGTGCTTGTACTCTCTGTGTGAGGTCTCTGACCGCAAATTCACAGAAGCATCACGTTACGAGTGCTTGTTCACCCATCCAGCCCAGCATCGACTTTTGTTACAAACCACAGTGGTGACTCGATGCCGACTTCCGTTAGTTAGAAGTGGGTGACCGTAACTCTAGCTGCATTACTTTTTCATTTTGTTGTGAGACTGCGATTTGCTCATTTAAGAGTAACAGCTAAGAAGAGCCACAGTGCTAACAGACAGTCTTTAGCAGAAACAGACATTTAACAGTCATTCTAGGCAGAATTCATTAGTTTGCAACACACAAATACTAAATATGTGTTGTTGGAAGGGTGTGTTTGGATGTCCACTAATCATTGATGTGTCTTCTCTCCCTCTCAGTGTTGAGGAGCCGATGTCATTGGGGGCTGAAGATGATCGAGAGGAGAGACCGGCTTTGGTTCCCAGTCTGTTCCCGCTCATCCCTCCAACACTCTACTTCAGCACCGCTAGTGAGAAAGGTCAGGACACGCTCGTCTCACTGTTCTGTTGTGTGAAATGGATAGAAGCTCTAACAGTTGTAAACCAAGGTATAGAGAGCTGACCTGCCAGTTTTAAGCAATCGGAGCTCAAAATATGCACCAGCCATGCGCTAAATGCTGGTGAAATTTGATGATTCACCAGCCTGATTGTGATCATCACCACGTCGTCATGTTAGAAGAACAAAGAAGGTCAAATCAAATCCGATCAAATCAATTTTATTTATAAAGCACAAAATCACAATCAAGTGAACGACATCCTCTGTCCTTAAACCCTCGATTCAAGTGAGGAAAAACTTGCCATGTTAAAAAAAACCTTTTAACAGGGAAACAAAGAAGGAAGAAACCTCAGGAAGAGCCACAGAGGATCCCTGTCCCAGGACGGACAGACATGCAGTAGATGTCGCTTGTACAGAACAAACCAACAAAATCACAGTTTACAAGTTTCATCGACAGAATATATAAAAAGGATGGCAAGTCCAAGCAGACAGAAACCAGAATATTTAGCAAAAGACTTATAGGAGAGTGTGTGAGTGTGGGACTGGTGAACACAATGAAGAGATGTCTGATATCAAAGCTGTTATTCAGCTTCAAAAATCATCACACAGCTCAACACAGTGACAGCTGACTTCAATCTAGCTTTACCTCTTTTAAAGGAACAGTTTACCCTCAAATCAAAATTATATATATAAAAAAAACAAACAAACATTTTCCCTCGTAGGGCCCCTCCCTTTGAGAAAAACATTAATAACTACACTTGACAATCAGAATTGTTTTATGAATGAGGCCCAGTAAATTACCCCTGGACCCCATAACCCCTTTCTGTGACCAACATATAATGCAATCACGTGAATATCGGCTATATTACCATCCTCATTACCATCCTCTAGCTATGTGGACATCAACCGAAACAAAGGATTTCATTGGTTAAGCTTATACATCCACAGGTGGAAATCTGTCCCAGTACTTTTTTCACCCGCACGAATGTTCTACAACGGTATACATGCGTTGTTAACTACCCATAAAATCTCTTTCTTTTTACATGTTTTTTCTGAATTTCTGTGCAAATCTTTCGGATGATAATGTGCTTGATGTGAGAGGGCTTCTAACTCCAGATAATCCACAGAACTTGTTGTGAGCAATTTCATGTAGGAACTATTTTCCCTCTACGTAACAACTCCCGCCAACTGGAACACTGATTAGAAGGAGGAGAGCATTTACTCAGGAACAAGACACCCATGATTGAGACGGATGTAAACATAATTTGCACCCTCCTCTGCTGAGTTCTTTGTTAGCTAACTCAACAGTGATGCACTCTCTGCTGTGCAGTGATTCCTTTGGCAGATAGGTCAGTAGGAAAAAGTTGTGATTGTTTGTGATTGTTTTAATTAACTAATCATTTTAATGAGAAGTATACATTTTATACCAACATGCAAATTAGTTTCAGAACTATTCAATATCTGCATTATGCCTTCCGTCTGTGTAGGTGTAATGGTATTATTGAAAAGTATAGCTGTAAAGTACACATGGCTTTTGTTTTGTGGCTCTGCAGTGGAACTGCTGCCTGCAGAACAAAGACGACTGTTAAAGTGGAAGATGAGCACCGTCACGCCAAATGTTGTCAAACACACCATCGCCAGGTCACACTTCAAAGTCACCAAGAGTAAGTGTGTGTGTGTGTGTGTGTGCGCGCGCGTGTGTGTGTGTGATTCCGAAACGGTTAAATCATAGACAGAGATGACCATGATGGAAACTTGATATCTGCTTAACATCAAACTGGTAAACTGAGCCTTTGCTACTCACTGATGTAATGAATAATGTTGTTTTAAATGGAGGTGATAGTTTGCACAGGATGAAATGTAAATGCACCGTTAAATTTGTCCTGGATGATCTAAACCTGTTTGTTGTTGTGTCGTTCATATAGAGAGCCACGACTGGTTGGGCTGCTGGGGACACCACATGAAGTCTCCTGGCTTCAAGGCCATCGGAGAACACCAGAAGGTGAAAAAACTTTAGACACACGACTTATTTCAGCTCATGTCTCCCAGAACCATTCACTTCAAAGAAATGACATTTTCTCCATATTTCTATTGAAGGCAGAAATAGACAAAACTTCAATGTTCCCTCCTCCCAGTGTTTCCCTGTGGTATTACTGTTGGTGCCGCTGTTGCAAAAAAAGCATTAGCATAATGGCTACCACTATGAGCCTAGCTACTGTCAAAGCAAAAAACAACCAAGTATCTCAATTTAATCTAGAAACCCTGATCTCAGTGCAGTGAAAAGGCAAAGTAAAACACTGGCTTGTATTAATGAGTAGGCAGGTTTTGTTAGTCTGGTTTTGTTAGTCTGGTTTTGTTAGTAGGCTGGTTTTGAACTGGCTCAAGTCCCGGTGGTATTAGGAAACGCATCTCAATGGGGGAACAGACTTGGACTCAACACAAGAGCCCTTACCATCGAGTGAAGGCTTGTCCATCACTCTTGTTTCACCTCTAGTTTCTATTTACTCTCCCTCTTCCCCTTTGCTTCCTCCATCAGGAGGGTGTGAATTTTACACAGTTATTTCAGTTGTTCCTCTGTTGGAGATAGTGACCGGGGAAAACAATGCCTCTTCCTGTTTGTTTGTGCAGTGAAGGACAGAGTAATTTTTGCAGGGAAAGTTAAGTCTAGCGACAGGCTGAATTACATAAGGAATCAATCTACATGCAGATTTTTTTTACAGCCGCTACACTGTGCAATCAGTATTTACTTCAGAATGATAAGCAAGAAAACGTTTGTTCTGCAAGTTAAACTTGGCTACATTTGTGTTTCTTTTCTCCTAGTTGAACCACTTCCCAGGAACCTTTCAGATTGGCAGAAAGGACCGGTTATGGAGGAATCTGTCAAAGATGCAGGCTCGCTTTGGCAAGCAAGAGTTTAGCTTTTTCCCTCGGACCTTCGTCCTGCCTCAGGACATCAAGCTGCTGCGCAAGGCCTGGGAGGACAGCGGCTCCAGGCAGAAATGGATCATCAAACCTGTATGTTGGATAATAATTGTGTTAGCTTACTAGTGAAAGTGCCAAAAAACAAGTTAGTCTGAAAACGTGAGGGAAATAGTAGACTTGAAATTGTGTTTTGGATTTTTTGTCTGCAAGCAACCAGCAGTAAGAGTGAAATTATGAGGTGACAGTTTCCATTGCTAGATCATTTGTTGTGCTGTGTTGATGATGATGATGATGATGATGATGATGATCATGATTGGCATGAATTGCTCCAAAAGCTGAAACAAGGTTGTTTGGTGATTAATTGATGTTCCTAATGAGCCATTCAGATTGTGATGCTAAACAATGAATATGTTAAAGTCTAAATGAATGTTTTTTTTGTATAAAACATGCTTACATGCTCTCTTCCTCCTCTCATCTGTAATAGCCTGCTTCAGCAAGAGGAATAGGAATCCAGGTCATACACAAGTGGAGCCAGATGCCCCGCAAAAGACCCCTACTGGTCCAGAAGTAAGTAGCCTAAAATAGATTTGGAATGGTTAGTATAGTAAAGTAAGTAGGCCAGAGATCATTTACTCCACCTGACAGTGATAACGATTAGTCAGTAGGGTAAAACATCTTTTTTTTCTGGTTGTGTTTTGCAGGTACCTGCACAAGCCCTACCTCATCAGTGGTAACAAGTTTGACCTGCGGATCTATGTCTACGTGACATCCTACGACCCGCTCCGAATTTACATCTTCTCTGACGGACTGGTTCGATTTGCCAGCTGCAAGTAAGTTTTCCGCACACAGTGACAAACCCAATTACTGTAGATTGGTTCACGTAAAATAGAACCATAGTATGAAGTCTGTCAATAAAGCGGGGATAAGTCGAAGGATCTAGTGACATACAAAAATGTATGATCTAAAAAAAATCTGAATGTTTCATTGTTGACATTTTGAATAAGAATTCCGAGCTGATGCATGAGGTCATATTTGATTTAATCTCTTGTGTGTTTCTCCTCTGTAGGTATTCGTCTTCCATGAAGACTCTGGGTAACAAGTTTATGCACCTGACCAACTACAGCGTCAATAAGAAAAACTCTGAGTACCAGACCAACAGCGACGATAAAGCCTGCCAGGGACACAAATGGTAACAGAAGGGAAAATGAAGGAAATATTTATGTTTGAGTCAAAAAAGCATGAAGGTGGATGGTGTCTATTTTGAAGAGAGGCAAGCATGGAATGGGGTAGGAAGACCATAAAAGAATAAGTGGGTAAAACAGGAAATGGAAGGAAATTATAAGTATTATGAGAAATTATTAAATTGTGTTCATGTTGCTTCTTTCATCTTTGCTATTGTTAATTTGTATGTATATAATTCTGAGTACTACAACAAAATGTGTGTTTGTGTGTGTCTCCAGGGCTTTGAAGGCCTTGTGGCAGTATCTTGGTGCTAGGGGGGTCAACACCACTCTGATCTGGGAGAAGATTAAAGACATTGTGATCAAAACCATCATTGCGTAAGTTGGCCCATTTAGTCTTCATTGGCTGCAAAACTGCAGGTCAATTGCTATTGATTTTCACAATAAATGCAATGTTCTGTTTGCCAGATGACCAGATGTTCCTTAGTCTTAATCAAGCAGTGTGTGTTTGAAGCAGAACAACCAAACCCCCCTTAACTGACACTGTCGATTAACAATCTGCCTGTATAAAAGTGCAGTCCTTGTGGTCACATTCACAAGTCTTTTTTTCACGCTGAGTGTAGAGAATAAGGTAGAGACTGAAAAATCTAAGAAATGCTGAGCTGTAGTGGAGGATGACTAAAGATCTGTTTCTGTTTTGAAATGGGGAAATAATAACGATTATGAAATGATCTCCCTCCCGTGTGTTGGTCATCAGCTCCGAACCGTACGTTAACAGCCTGCTGAAGATGAACCTTAAGACACCTTATAGCTGCCACGAGCTGTTCGGCTTTGACATCATGCTGGATGAGAAGCTCAAACCCTGGATCCTGGAGGTCAACATATCACCAAGGTAACACACACACACACACACACACATACATACATTCAGACAGACAGACAGACGGGCAGACAGACATATACTATAGTATTCAGTGTTTATTAATGTATACTTGTCAACAACTACATGCACTTATATAGACAGCTAATAATTGGATCCAGCTGTTTTCAGACTTGTATCTGTTGTTTTTCTGGTCCAGCCTCCATTCCAACACAGCGCTGGATGTCTCCATCAAAGGTCAGATGATCAGAGACCTCCTGAACCTTGCTGGCTTCCGTATTCCCCAAAAAGAAGATGTGATCGCCCCCTGCAGTAGTGCCTCCAGCTCCACCAGCAGGTAGGCCGGAGTCAGTCCACCTTACAGGCTGCCATTAGGATCACACGAGGGGCCACAATTTAGGAACAATTTTGAATATGATCCAATCCAACTAAAACTACAGCCTTAGAAAAGACCTTATAGTTGATTCAACACCTCTGTTTGTCAATGTGTGTCTGCGTGTGTGTGTGTATATACAGTCTGTGTGGGGGGAACAGGGAGAGGACTAAGCCAGATCTGTCTGCTGATGAGAAAGTGAAACGGGCCTTTTACCTCACACAACGCTACGCCGACCAGGTATATGAATACAAACACACTAAAAATACTACATCAGATATAAACTAAATGCATTTAATGTTGTTAAAACAGTTTGAATGTTTCTTTAGCCAAGTTTCAATGGGAAGCTGAAACGGTTGCAACGAGCAGTTCCACATAAAAGTTCCCTCATCTGATATAAAACATTACTTCAGTTTATTGCAAAGTTGTACAATATGAACATTCTCAGAAAAACCCACAGCAAATGTTGTTATTCCCTTGTGTCACTACGGCACCACTGATGGTGTAGATTCTTGTGGTGACGATGAGTACTCGAGACCGATCAGTTACAACTTTCCCTCTTCTCTCTGTCTCTGTCAGGACTTCCTCTCCACGGTGTTGGACGTCTTGACTCCAGAGGACGTTCGCTTGCTTGCAGAGAGCGAAGACGAGCTGACTCGTCTCGGACAGTTCGAGCGAATTTTCCCGTCACCTTCATCGTCTCGCTACCTTCGCTTCTTTGAGTGTTCGAGATACCTCAACATCCTGCTGGACCAGTGGGAGCAGAAGCACTGGAACAACAGGACGAAAGGTATTTGTGATCCTCGATGCGCCGCACTGATCCCGCTGTCAGTGGTTTTGATTTTGCAGTGATATCTGTATTTTCTTGGGGTCGTAAATCATAAATTACAGAGTATTTACTAAACAATTCTGTCAAGCCATGCAAAACAAGAAAATATGTGCCGCAAAAAACAGCAGCGTTGCAGCCTCAAATAGCTTAACTCAATATCGGTGTGAGCGTGTGCGAGTAAAAGACTTGTCCCAGATTTCAGTCCACTTGGTAATCAGTCCGTTTTGTTTTCCCCACATCCCCAAAATGTTTCAGCTGCAATCCAGTTTACAACAAAAAGAAAGACCATTTGAAATGACGCTCCTGCAGATACTCCAAAACAGCTCAACTAAAATAATGAGGAGTCTCGCACAGGGAAAAACACACATCGAGTGCTTTAAGTGCTGACCTCTTTTCTTGCCCTCTCCATATTAGGATCTCTCATAGAGTTAATACTAACTTTGACACTATGTGACCTGACAAAAAACAGAATAAGTTCAATCTTCCATAGGCCTCATGTCACTTTAATATAATGAACAAACAACACACGGAGCGCAGAGGACACTGACACTGTTACATGTCCGTCTCATGTGCAGGCATCAGTCTGCTGACGTCTCTCTGTCAGAAAGGAGTCCACCTGGGAACCAGCGACCCCGCTCACATGGTGAGGAACTGTGGAAAAAGAACAAGCGTTTATCCGAAAAAATTTAAGTTTGTATGAAATGTTGAAGCCTGATGCTGTTGTCACTGATTGTGTCTTTGTGTCTCTGCAGTGGTCCAAGTGTAACTACATCTCTACATTTGAAGCCCACAGACGAGACCTGGTCAGCCCATCCAGATCAAGGTACACACACACACACACACACACGAACACAGGCACACAGAATTATGCCACACCGCACAGTAAATAAACCAGATTAACCCTTTCGTGGCTGCCTTCTCCCATCTTATCCTCCAGGGTGGTCGTCAGCCTTCAGCACTGCTCCCGTCATGACAATGACAACAGCTCAGACAGGGAGGTGGCCTCGGTCTCCAGCCTGCCTGTTTCACCAAGTCCTGGATCCAGTGTCACCAGCAGTGCCTGTACAAGCCCTCAGCCTAGCCTCTCACAGAGCCTGCTGCCCCAACAGTTTGCCTCACTCTGACACCAGTTTGCTAACATGATGTTCAGCACCCACAAGAGACACACAGCTCAGGGTCCTCAACTTGCCCCCAACACCCCTGTATTGATCTTTCATGTCTAGATGAATGAGTACTGTACTGACAACTGATAGCTTGGAGCACAGTCTTAACACTCACTGTAGAGGGGAGTGGATTTTGGATTTTAACAGAATTGTAGTAGCCTATTAGAAGGAAGATGTACTTTGACTACTTTATACTGACAGGACCTTTGCAAAAATGGAGGATCTCTTTGAATTATGAATATTTCAGTGTTGAGAAAACAACTGGTCTTGAGGTAAACCTCCATTTCTCCAGTGAAAATCTAACACTCCAACAACCATACAAGTACTAACCTTGTTTTGATATACACCATGTTTAGTTAGAAGATACTCTTCACTTCTAAGCAGCCAGGGAGTATTATCCAAGACATTCAAGACATGACAGGCTTGACATCTGTTTCAGCATGTATGAGTAGGAGAGTATTACCTTAATCTCATCAACATTATTAGCATGTGAACGTGCTCATTGACGCCGTATTTAAAACTGACGTTAGTGCTGCATGAAAAAGCTCTGACAACAGCCGAAGCATATTCATTTTAATTGGACGTTAGAAAATGACACAGGCGGCTGGCAAAAAGGTTTAAAAGGTGATTGGCTGGCCAGTCAAGTCTGAGCTGGCTCCAGGCCTCCTGGGCTCTCAACATCAAGACCTGTGTTATTCTGCTGTTCACCTCGTGATTGTCTTGACCCAGATTGCAATGATCGTCCATGTGCTCATAGTGTTATAATCCACTGTGTAGTGTCTGCCTTCAGATAAGTCTTAAAACCCATGGATGTATGACTCAAACTGAATGTTACATCTTCTGCTCACTGGCATCTGTAGTCACCAACCCGCAGCAAACACACAACTCTGTGCTCCTTAAACGCTGTGCTGTGAACGAGACCCTCAGATCCCATCCGTGTTTACTGTTGGTCTTCCAGGCCATTGGTACTTAAACTGTGAAGAAGAGGAGTGGCTTCGTCACAACCTACTGCACATTGTATTTTATGAGCACAAATTGGCGAAAAACGAAATGGGCAACACTTCCTTAATGAAAAAGAGGATCAAAGTTGGTGATAAACAATGACACAGTACTGTGATTTGTCTGTTGACTTGAATCTGAGGCTGTTGTTGGTTTGGTGTTAAGACGTTGAGCAACTGATTGCACAAGTGTTACATTCCTCACCTTATGGCGTCAACCTTGGTGTACATGTTCGTGTGTAAATGGAGAGGTGAAGAACAAAGGGCTCTGATTGGACAAAAGAAGGGAGTGATGGTGAGGAAGAGGAGCTGCAGAAATATAATCCTGACTTCACCAGACTTTGTGTGATGTGTTGAGATCGCTGCAGCTTCAAACATGTTAAAAGTGTACAATGTACAATAATACAACATTTTGATGAATGATGTTGACTCGCAGTATGTTAGAGATACTTGAAGGTGAAACTGATCACCCAGTTTAACATGCATGTTTGTAGACAAAAAACGTTACAACAGTGTAAGAAGGGCTTTAGTTTTTGAGTGACGATAGATATATGATAGTGTATAGAATTTATTGAAAGCTGCCAAATGTAAGTCAGACACCAGAATTTAACCCTGCAGACCCCAACAGTGTATGTTCATTAACACAGACATCAGTCCTTTTAAAGTTCCACTTAAACTCCTGAAGACTGAGTTGAGTGGTTATAAACTGAGTGCTGGCCCAGGGTTCAGTGTTGTTGAGGGGAACCAGTTTGAAATTTCTTCTGTATCCTCAGGAAAATAAAAAGTATTTTATTTCAAAAAAGCTTCATCTACTGTGAGGACATATTCAGAAAAGTAACATAAAACTACTTGAAGTTGACAATGTTAAATTCAACATCTGAGAGGCAGTGCTGGTTGTAGACGAGAGAGCCACAGCTGTCTGTGTTATAACACATGGACATTATTATTATTTTTTTCTTTCATTCCTGCTGTGAGAAGTTAAAAGCTGAAGTGTGGAAGCTAACTTGTTTACAAGGGTGTTTATTATGCAATTTACTAACAGATGCCAAACTGCTGTGCAGTGTGTAAGTATGTATCAGACATTTCTATCTTCGTGCAAGCTGCTATCATCACTTATCATATGTGAAATAGGAAGAGAAATACAATATAAATATTGCATTTAAACAAAACAAGATGAGTGGAAACACTCAGTGGTGTCTGAAGGCTTTTCACGGGTGTACAGAGGTCTGTCTGGTCAGAGGAACTAGATGCTTTTCATGGGGCTACTCAGAGCACACAGTTCATCCAAAAATGAAGTAAGTTATTATATTCTTACCCCAATGCAGATGGAAAATTGGTTGAAATTTGTACTCAGAAAATGGCATTTTCACATTTCTAGAGCTTCACAGAAGGTAATCAACCGAAGTACAGGGGAACTTGCTTAAAAATGTAAAAAACAACTGGTCTAAAAAGGCTCCATACAGCTTGTCTGGCGTAATCCAAGTCCCCAGAAGCACTGAGATCCTAAAATTGAATAAAAAAAAAACATTACTTACCCACATGGCATATGCTCTAGCACTAAGATAAGATTTTGGCAATAACGTTGTGTAAATGGATGGACTTGAACTGCGCTGGATGAGCTGTACGGAGTCATTTTATGTTTATTTTCAGGGGTTTGTTTCCGTTTTAAAACAAGTTCAAAATTATTTCAGTTGTTTAGGAGAATGCTGCAACTCTGTTTTGCTCTGGAGCCCCAGAAATGTTTTGTGGACTACAAAACTTCACCCCACTCTCCATCAGCATGGGATTGAGTAGACAATGACTGAATGTACATTTTTGGGTGGACTTTTCCTTTATGGGCCCATTCACACAGAGAGACTTCACTGAGGAGGAATGTATTTACATTTCCTGTATTTGGACTAGATGATTGAAACAACAAGCTGATAATCAACCTTAATGTTGATTAACTGATTAGTCCAATTAATTTAAATATATTCAGTGGACGTTTAAAAAGGTGAAATATCACACCGACAGCTACTACTAGGAACAAAAAAAGTCAGCATCAACGCACCTTGGGTTTGTGTGTTTATGCTTTTCAAATGTGTATATATAAAACTTGAAAGCTGTTCAACACTTACCTAACATACAGGCTAAATAAGCTAAAACACAAAACCTCTAGTGGAGTGATGCAGCACAGCTCATCAGTGGTTAACAATGACTCTGTTGGGAAAGTATTTTGCTATAAATAACCATGTTCATTTTAATTCTAATGGGGAAAAATCATTCAGGAGTCATTAATATTTTACATTGTAGTTACACTCTGCTCCATCGCATGTATTAAGATCCTCTACACACTACAGCTACACTGCAGTCATGTCTATTGGCTGTATTCAGATGATATATATTATAGAGTAAATAATAACACTGTTTTTGAAATTCTTTTTAACATTAGAGAATTATTATAAGTGCTGACGACACTGTTTACTAACTTGTAAAATGTTAAAGGGCTGTATGAATTGCTCAGGATGATGATTTCAAAATAAAAGTTATTTGTGGTACAAGTCTCCTGATTGTGTCTTTATCTGGGTGTTTAGAAATATTTTTTAACTTTTACTGTTTTTTTTTGTTTTTTTTTAATTATGTATAATAAAGCAGCTTCAAAGACCTGAAGTAGCACTTGGCCAAAAATGAACCCAGATTCCAGTCAGTGGTATTCTGAATGTGTGTCAGGACTCTTGAAGCAGTTGTAAACTATAAATATCTGAGCTCCTCTCTAACCAGCAGCAGCAGGCCCATCTGGATAACTGCATTTATTATGAGAAGGACACTATAGAATAGCTGTATGTCAGAGATATAAGTCAATCTGGATTTAGACTACTTTCTTAATTCTGGCAGAGTTGTAGCGATCAAAAAATCATTAATGCACAGTTTGACCAACAAGTACAAGGGAACTGCAGCAATTGTGTGCTCCATATTATTTCGATCACTGGCACAGTTAACTTTTTTTCTCTACATTTAACTTGATAGAGGATGTTCTGCTGGATTAAAGGGGCAAATGTTAATTACAGTGAATTTTAAGGCTACATGTAAATTTACAAATCTGCCAAAAAAAAAAAGGGGATGGTCTACTGAAGTTGTTCAGTGTGTCTATAAATAGTGACATGACAAAGCACAGTGAAACTTAAATGTGTACAGTAGTTAGTATGACTGAAGAAGCCTTAAGGCTGCACTGGTCTACTTTTTAAAAATAATTATTTTCCTTTTGTTTTCAAATGAACATAATGTAGATGTATGAGTTGTTACTTATTGTGACAAACCCACAGTATCATCGCCTGACTTTAGGTTTTGCGGTCCTCCACTTTGATTGTTTGTCACCAAATGAATGCTAATGTTGCTGTGTGTCTGCTGGACACGCAATTTGGCAACTGTTTGCTAAAATGATAGCAATGCTATTCAGTGACGTCAGTGTTGTGTCGACAGCTTGTTATGCTGCCCCAGGGAGGGCATAAAAAACCTGCTATAGTTTTAAAGAGAAGGGGAAGCCGGGGTGCTCTGAAAGGTCACCTGCTGGAGGGTGAGGTCCTTGGCAAGGGCAAGGCTGGATCCTTGGTTGAGGACTAGGTTCAGTCCCGGGTTATATCTATTTTAGACTGAATTGATGAGTATCACAGCCTGGAGAATGAAGCTGCTCTCTAGTCTGGTGCTGCGGCATCCGATACGTCTGTATCTGTTGTCAGATGGCAGCAGGGTGAACAGACTGTTGCTGGGTGGGTGTTGTCTTTTAGTGTCTTTGGGCTCTGTGCAAGCATTTCATTTCACTGATGTTACTGATGCTCTGTAGATGGTACCAGTGATGTTCTGGTGGTTTTAATCAGCAGTTCCTTCCTGTCCTGGGCCGTGCTGAAACATGTCAGTTTTCTTTTTTTCTCTGTAAAAGTTTCTGAAGTTTCTGACCATAATAGGTTCTCGGTGTTGGTAAATCCCAGGAACAGCAAAGTATTCACCTGCTCCACCTCAGCTCCACTGATGTAGACAGCACTGTGTCTCTTTGCCTCCTTCTTTCTGAACTCAACAATAAGCTCCTTGGTTTTGACGATGTTGAGCAGTAGATTCTCTGTGTACCACTCTGCAAGACTTTCCTCCAGATATGATCTCTGGGAGTGCAGTCATGGTTACAGTGTGAACAGGAGGCGGCTGAGCACACAGCTCTGGGGGGCTCCAGTGTTGCGCACTAATGTAGAGATTGTGATCGCCAATCTAAACTCTCTGGGGTCTGCTTGTAGGGAAGTCCAATATCTAGTTGCAGAGTGTTGCCCAGAGTGTTTAGTTATCCAATCAGCTTCATGGGTGAAATTGTGTTGAATGCTGAGCTGAAGTCAACAAACAGCATCCTGATGTAGCTGTTTTTGTTCTACAGGTGTGTGCAGACTGAGTGATGGGCAGTGGATATGGCATCCTACATGGATCTGTTGTTTCTCAAAGTACACTGTAGATGGTCCAGGCTGGCAGGGATGTTGTCTTTCATGTGCTGGAGAACCAGTTTCTCAAAGAACTTCATCGGGATGGGGGTGAGACCCACATGGTGGTAGTTGTAGACACAGCTACAGAAAGGCTGTCTTGAGGCAGGTTCAGCACCGCCTTATTGTGTGATCTGAGTGTGGTGAGCAGTGTGTGTTCAGATGCTGCTTTCTTCAGGCTAGTGGCAGTGAACGTTGTGTATTTAAATGTTTAGAAATGTCTGTAATTCTATTAACATAAACTGAATCCAGTTAGTGAAGTCAATAATTTCCTAACAGATGTATTAGTCACCTCTGCTGACCTAACCACCACTGTTAGTAAGTAGAGTGGATTCAATTTGCAGAGATATTTTGCTGGTAATGTTAATAGTGTTATAAGATAGTGTGGCAAACTCGGTGCTGTTCCTGGTGGCTGTCCAACTGTAATACTGGTACGAGTGTTCAGCACAGATTATCTGCTCATGTTACAGGTTTTTTCAAGTTGCGTTTTTAAATTTAGTGGATGGCCGCCAGAAAGGTGGAAGATGAAGACAAAGAAGAGCGAGTGGCTTCTGTTTCCAGCCAAACAATTTGTGTTGTGAGAAGTTTGAAACCAAGTTTGAAACTGGTTGAATGTTAAATAATTAAAGTAATGAATTGTGAAAACTACTTAGTTTTATGCCATGTTTTCAACAAAGGTTGGCATCTTCTCATCAGCAAAGCTGAATTGCTCTGCATGCGCGGCTCATTACTTTTTGTTATGTATTCTGTGTGTAACGAGCACAGTGTCATCCTGTCATTCAGTCTGCATGTGAGGGCCAAGGGGCTGCATTTCATCGACGTACACACTCAAAACAAGTAACTAAGAGTTACAGCACAGGAAGAGAAGCACAAACTGCATTTAGTCAAATAATTATTAACATATATTAATTTAAAACGTGTCATGTCCGGGCTTTACACACGGAATCAATAAAAAGATACGGCTCAGACATTTTTAGTGGCCAAATTATTCAGAGTTGGACAAACATTATAACAAAAGTTACAGTGCGCAGCAGCAGTTTTGAATACACTATCAGCATACCTTGTTGCAGTCAGCCTGTCTGTTGTCACCTATTCCAAAAGTGTCCCGTGCCATAATGTACAATGTGTATTTGCGGTCCAGTAGATTCACTGAATAGAAATTAGTTAAATATGGAGCATTAACATGTTAAATACACATAGCATCAGTCTGTGTCTCTCAGAGAGCTGGTGGTCACAAAGCATTAGCAAGATTTATTTAGATCTATTCCTTATCTAATCTGTTGCTCAAGACAACACACTTTAACTACACATAATGATTATCCATGATGGAAGATTGCACATACTTTACATTATGGACCACTGTCAAAGTGAAATGTTTAAATATGTTAATTTCATTCAGTCCTGTTAGCGGGGACTCAGCTCATCCATTTGAACTTTATTGGGGATGTGGTGTCATTTCCACCATCAGAAGATGTTTCTGGAGACAGGAATGAGGCTGTGCTTTGAATGCTTCCTGGATCGGTGGTGTTGCCACTTGAGAAATACTTGTACTTTAGTCTTGTCTGTCACCACAGCAACATATAGGTTATGTGTCTCTCTGTAGCTGCCCTCAACTCTCCCTGTACATGTTTCCCCTCCCACTCTCCCTCCTCTCCCTCTCCCTCTCTCTGTAAATGCCACAGGCCTCTCACCCTTTAGTCCAGATTTAGACCTCAGTCTTTCCCAGACATTCAGACCCAGCTGTCCGCAGCTGACTGGAGGTGCACAGACTCCCTCTTCTCCTTTCTCTTTTCTGGCTAGTACCTTCGTCTTTCCGTCCTCTTCTTCTCTGCCCTTCCTCGCCATGCCTGGACTCTGTCATCACTTCTTTATCTGACATGGTAGCAGAGCCTGCCAGATGTCTGAGCTGGACAGGGGGACGAGGATTGTAGTCCAGGATTTTGCAGACCTGCCGCACCGCTTCGCGAGCCATGGAGCCTCTTGCAGAGGTAAGACACTCTGCTGAATCACCCCACCCCCCTCCGATCAGTCCACTTCTGCTGAGTGTCTGTCTGTGATGGTGTTGTGTGTTTGGACATGACTTTGTAACTGAGACGCTTCCGAGAAAAAAACACTCAGGCTACTTTTACATAGCAGGTCTGGACGCCCAGTTCTTTCACCTTAGGCAATATTTTTATTGCATCATCTGTTTATATTTACCTTTCCAAATGAGACATAGTCAGCAACTTTATGCATGTGTACAAACTCAGACAGGACAGAGACACTTGCACTAATGCTGGAGTGGTGAGGACGGCTTGAAAACTTTGACGAGGAAGTGAAATTTTGGGCTGGTTGGGTGAGTGGAGGATTTGATAGCACTTTGCCTTGAAAGAAGAAAAATGTAGGCACAAAAACTCCAGCATTTAGATCCAAGCATTTACTAAGAAACAAATGAGGTCACAAGTAAAGCTAAATAATTCCCAGAGTACCAGATTCTACCAAATCAGCATGGCGTTTTCAGAGCATACTTGTGATAGAAAACATGATCCTCAGTGACAAACCCACTTTAATGTAATTAAGGCAAAGATAATTTAGTCATCTTTATACAACATAGGGCTGCATAACAAAAGTTCATAGTTTGAATCTGCATCAGGGTATATGGAAGCAGCAGCAAGGAGATGGCATTTTTGTATAAAGGTTCGACATCTGGGAAACTGTTGATCCACTGTGACTTTGTGTGAGCACAAAGCATTAGTGGTCTAAACACAATGTGGTGGAGACAGGTCTCTGTGGGCACAACAGTCTCTGATTGCACATTGTTCGCAGCCTCAGTCCCATTTTGCCCATTTGCTTTTTCTGCGAACGGACAATTAAGCCAATTTGGAAGTGATGTGGTTAAATTCCAATATGAGACATTGCATATACTGTGTCATTTATAGCATATTATAATGCTACAGGAGAAGACTGCCAACATGAGTGAATGGATAAAATAAATTTAATAGCAGTCTAAGTACATGTCTGATGTATGGATTAGTGTAACAGGAACAGTTAAAGGGGTAATTGGTATGACATGACCAGCATTTTTGTTAATTTTCAAAAATGGATGAGCTTTATCAACAGAATGTATAGAAACATCAGTGTTAAGTTTATGTGAAAAAAAACATCTGTTTGCTGTGTTGTAGAGATTTCTACAATGTAGCTAGTTTTCCTGTCTCACAATACCACTCCATATACACTGTAAAAGGAGGTGGTGTGATGCAACACGTATCAGCTGGCCTGGGAGATGTACGCAAGAAGAAAGTTCTCTATTTTAAACAAGCTTTCTTCACTTTTAGTGAAATGCATTTTAAAAAGTGTCAAGAAATTAAACACTTTTACTTCTATTTTCTCACCAAACACATAGATACAACTGTCAACCATCTGGATACAAGTTGTCTCTGTTTCCCAACTAACTTCACATAAATTGAATAAAATGTACTGAAATAGTTGTGGTTTGTTTTTCCACAATCACCTCTGGTGTGGTAGAAATAAATCCTCAATTCACAGAGTGAGATTTAAACAATATTACGGCTCTGCAGGTCGCTGCTGATGTCTGATGTCCAATGTCTCTCCTGTCTCTGCTGGCCATGTCTTGCTTGGAGTCATATTCCTGTAAATCACCTCTGTATTGTCTCCTCTGTCTTCAATCCCGCATCTTCGGTCTTGGAGGCTGTGTTCAGCCCCAGTCTGGTGTCCACCTGAAGGTCCAGGGAAAACTGAGGGGAGCCACTCAACTTCTGGAAGCAGAGTGTGGAGGGGGTCCTGTAGGATCCTCTGTGACCTGTTGGTCAGGAAGTCTGTAATCCACAGGATCAGCTGGTCATCCACTTGGAAGCAAGTGGATAGTTTCTCTGCTAGGATGTGTGGCTGTAGGGTGTTGAATGCAGAGGAGAAGTTTGCAAACAGGACTCTGTGCTGTGGTGTTAAGGTGTTCCAGGTGTTTGTGTACTGTGTCCATGATGACTGTTTTGGCATCATCAACCCCTCTGCTGGAATGGTTCACAAACTGGAGAGGGTCCATCAATGGGTCAGTTACTGTGATGATTTGCTTCTTTATGAACCTCTCCATAGCCTTCATCGCGAGAGAGGTGGGAGCCACAGGCCTGAGGTCATTCATAGCTTTAACAGAGCTCTTCTTGGCGATGGGGACCACTTTGGAGTGCTTCCATAGCTGGGCAACTGTGCAGCTGTCCATGCATCTTTGAAACAGGAGCTGAAACACGCCCCCCAGCTGCTCTGCACAGCACCGCCACGGCCACTGATGTTGTCTGGGCCAGGTGCTGTGGTGTCCTTGGTCCTCCTGAAGGCTCTCACCACCTCCTCCATGGTGAAGGAAATTTCAGCTGCTGCAGGCTTGAGGGATGAGATTATTGCTTCTAGCCGGGTGGTGTTGTCTTTCCCGAATCTTGAAAAAAAGGAACTGAGGTCGTTGGGGAGGGATGCTGGGCTGCTGCTGGCCACCTAGCTTGTCCTGTGGGGGGATGGATCAGTTTTCACAGCAGCCAAGTTTTTGAATTTTTCCTCCACCTTATTCTTATACTTCAGCTTGGCATTTTTTATGGCATGCTTGACCTCTCTTTTTACCTCTTTTTTGTTTTCAGATTCAGTGCCAGTGAAGAATACTCTTTCTTTGAGTTCTTTGGTTATCCGCGGTTTATTGTTCGGGAAGATTGTTACTTATTTGGTCGGAATGATGTTATCCAGACAAAAGGGGATGTATGAAGACACCGTGTCCACTTGCTCACTGATGTTGCTGGAGGGGGCAAGAAGGTTATCCAAGTCTGTGGATTCGAAGCATCCCTGGTGAAGTTGACCTAAGGCCCTTCGGGAAGATTGCGATCGCTGTAGTTAGCTGGGATGAACCTCCACAGACAGCCAGAAAAGCAGAAAAACAGAGTCCAGAAAAGCCCTCAGGTGTCCAACCTAAGATTGGTGTAAATTTCCAGGCAGCGCGAAGTAATCCAGCAGTAGAAACAGTGACCAGAGAGCTGGTGGTGTAAACAGAGACAAAGAACAAACAATGGCGGAGCCTGCGAAGATGCTCACGTGAGTTTTAAAATGTGAAAGAATGAAAATAAAAGGCAGCCAGACGCCGTTAACCCAGTCAGTTGGTGTCTAGCGCGGCAGACAACATGCACATCCAACAGAAAAAAACTCACAAATGTCACAACTGTCTCGGGGCGTCAATTAGCTCAGTTGGTAGAGCGGGCGTCCCATGTGCTGAGGCTCTGCAGCGGACCCGGGTTCGACTCCCAGTCTGGGTCCCTTTGCTGCGTGTCTCTTACCCTATTTCCTGCCACCCTCTTCAGCTGTACTGTCAATAAAGCATTAAAGGCCAGAAATATATATATATGTACAAAACTGTACAAATCAACTACTCTAAAAGCTAACCGGTCATCTACACGAGCAGCAACCTGGAAGTGGCTCTCTTTGATACCTTTATGATGCACTCTCAGCCAAAGATGGAACAACATACTTGATTTTACACCTGACTTATCGATGCGATTCAGAATTTAACTGATGATAACTCACTGTAGTGAATATTATGTTGTGGTTAAACTAAACTGATATGAAGTGACACCCAACCCTTTTCTGGTCTGCTGCTTAGATGTCTGTGTGCATGCACTGACACTATGTTTGTCACTGTTAAGTTGTGAGATGTCAGCAGAGCCACTTGAAGCTTGATTTTTATCATTCCCCTCAGGCATTCACTGATGTTTTGTACTCTATATCCTATTTTCTCATTTTACATGTTTACCATGTGCCTCAAGCATTGTATTATGTTTAGCTTGACAACGCTTACTGCCAAATACTAAGTTTAAAACATATCTTTGAGTTTGCATTTGAAACCATGGCAAAGTGTCCATCCATCTGAGCCCATTTCCTCATTCAGTCACTCTTCAAGTTCACGGTTGCAACAATGCAACAGAGCTGCTGACATCTTTTCCAGCTGTTTCAAGAAATCTCTGGTTAGCTCCCAGGCATGCTGGAATTTGTAGTCCTTTCAGGATATCATAGGGGTTTTTTTAGAGCTTGACTAGGGATGTTAGTCATTCATCGTTAATCAATGAATTGCAGCGAAGAATTTAACCGATTGAAAATGCATAACTGACAATCAGACATGCACAAATACATCAAAAAGTATTTTGACACAAATTACAAGTGCTTGCTCATTACATAATCAAAAATGCAATCCGAAGTCCCGATTTGACTGTGTGAGTCCACACATCAACTAAAACAACAGTGGTAAACTTTATCTTTGGGATCAGTTTCAAAGCTTACAGGGCACTGTGCTCAAAAATACAAATATAATGTGATAGTAGACTCCAAGTTGATGAAGGTTCTCAGGTCCATGTGGGATGTTAGGGCTAGGTGAGCCCAGGTGTGAATAGTTGTTAACCTGTCCGGGAAGGGAACTCAGTACTGCATTGTAGGTGGGTGTGGAGTAATGTCGTAGGCCACCTCCACTGTTCAAAGACGGCCGTTCCAATTTGACATAGAATAAAAGAATCCATCTATAGTTCAATCCGTCACAATTCACAGGTTCTTTGTACAAAATAGCTCCTAAAAGTACTAAGGAAGTCTTCTCAGTACTCATTTGAGGTCTGCATTTTTGTTTTCAGTCCTGCTGAGAACAGCATCATGAGTCATCTGTTTCCAAAATTTGGGGCTGCTTAGAATCAGTGTTGTATAAATTGGTCATGGTTGGTCATACCTAGCTCTTGCCAATTTAAATTCCTTATTTGCAGCCTGTCTTTATTGACTCTGGAGTCAGCCAGGCTTTGAACACTTCCTTCTTTAAATCCTGATGTCCAACAGCAGGTTCTTGGCTTGCTGTGATGACATGTATCAGCCAACCTGTGGACATTCCTAACAGCTGCTTCAACAACAAATGTAATTATCACAGTCTGTTCCAACTATGTGTTTGAAACATACAGATGAGTCTTTCTGAGCTGTGAGTGAAACAGCAGTGCACTGGGGTCACTGGGCCTTTCTGGTCTGTCCAGTGCAAATGCTCCAATAGTTTTCTTTTGCAACCGTCACCTCCAGGTGATTTCATTATTGATATTGACCAAAGGCAAACTCAAAAAATGTTCACATGTACTAACAGTTTGAGGATTAACCTATGGGAAAAATATCTATATCAGTTCCATCTTCAGCTTATCTTTGCAAAAAACCCTATGGTAGAGCAAGACGACCTCCATCAAAGATACATTTCAACCATGCAAACAGTTTTCATGTTGTTGAGTATTCAACACTAGAAACAGAAAACACAAGCGGTGGTTAGAGGAGAACAGCTGAACCAGTGACTGCATGCAGCCTTCTCACCGCCCTCCAAACTTGGATATGATGAGCTTGTAACAAGATATGATGTGACATTATCTTACCACGGCATTAACCAGATAGATTAGTCAGGAAATGAGTTACCACTCAGAAACATGACTGCTAAAATCTCAGATGACTGTATAGCGTTACTGTGGAGCAGAAGACCTTCATGGCTGCCAAACATGGATGGGGTCATGGAGTCAATTCAGTCTGCAAAATGGAGACTCAGGACTTTTAGTAAACTGTGGATATACTTCCTGTCCCAGGTCCCATTATTTGAGATGGACCAGGAAGAGGATGAGGAAGATGTTCTCTCGATGAAGAGCATAGGTAAAGAAAAGAAGATTGTGTGTGTGTTTCGTTTGACGACAGCTCATTTTCCATGTGCTCCTAACTTAATGACACTATTCTGGCAGCAGTGAGAACATTTTAACAAACTCCAACCTGATTATGAACCCGTATGATGAGCAGTCCCATACAAACACAAACACCAACATTTACCATGATTATTGTGAACAGTATGGTTGATATTTGGGCTGAATGTCATATGTTTTGATAACAGTGCATCATGTATTTTCCACTGTGTATTTGTAGGAGGCTGTGCGTTTGCGACACATGATCTCATGCCCCATGCAGGCACAGACCCTGACACCTTCATATACACAAACTTCATGAAGAATCACTGCTGCTATGATGCAATTCCCACCAGCTCCAAACTGGTTATTTTTGACACAACACTACAGGTATGAAACTTTTTCTTTGCTTTGTGTCTGAAATAAATAAAGACCCACAACTGTAATGACTACATGACAGTTTAGGGTTGTATTAACTGAAGTACTTGTGTGTTTTTGTCAGGTGAAGAAGGCTTTCTTTGCTCTGGTGGCTAATGGTGTGAGGGCAGCACCGCTGTGGGACAACAAGCTTAAGTGTTTTGTGGGTGAGCCATAATACATGTCTAACTATAAAGCATCTGTGTCTCTAACGCAGGCACTCATTAGAGGTGTTTGGTATATAAATTATCTCACTGACTTAATTTTTGTCACCCGTATTAGAGGTCTCCTCACTGGATTAATGAAAAACATGGAAAGCCACCCGATCAGATAACTTACTGATAGATAGATAGATAGATTACCATTTTTAACATCTTGAGAATACATGACAACATTCAACTGCAAACATTTTTGTCTTTGCAAGTCCAACCAACACAGTGATCTAATCAACTAACCTTGAAAATGTAATGAAGTAACGATAACTGATTACAATCCATCATTCCTTGCAGAGCTTCTTTCTGTTTTAAATGCGTGTTTATAAGAAAGATGACTCACTGTAATCATGCAAATGTCATCTAACTACATTCTGTAATGTTGGAAACCATGAAAACCTATATGTATAAATTCAATCTGAGTCTAATTTTATTGAGCATCTCAAACATGCTAGCATTTACAATTATAGGTGTCTGACCTACACTGGGTTCCTACCCACAGTTTTGGAGCCCCGGTCTGTGGCTTCAGGTTTCCCTACTGTGGGTCAGTGGTTTCAAATGCCCATTTTATGTGGACACATTTAGAGGGAAGCAGGTCAACTACGAGACATTTTTATTACATAACACAGACTGTAAGCTCACAGAACACGCTGAGATGATCATCATGACACTGCAAAGCCTGATCCATGGGTGTTCATTTTCTGCTTGTAATTGAAATTTAAACATGCGTGTCAAGTAAATCCGCCTGGCTTAATGAACTGGACTCTCTGGTGGCCCTGAGGGTCAGAACACAACAACATTTCCTGAAACACATTTCAGAAAATGTTGTGGCCTATTCTAAAATATCGCTTTGTTTTCTAAATGTCTAAATGTCTTATTAGCCCGTAAAATTCCAAAGATTTACCCAGACTTTAAGTTTACAAAATATTCAAAATCTTCTTACATGCAGAAAATAAGTTTATTGGAGTCCTCACCACTAGTAGGCAACAATATAAAATTTGCTGTGATGGTAAAGCCATTCAGTTTGTAGGGCTTCACAGTAGCATTAGCATTTCAAGATGTTAATTAACATATATGTGAGCAAGTTAATGTTAGTGTTAGCTCTGGGGCTGCCTCCGAAATGTCAATGATTCAAATCGTCATTGGACAAGTCGACTTACCCATGGTGCACAGACCGATGAAAGAAAGGCTGTCAAAAGTCTCAGCAGTCTCAAAATGATCTAACTACAAAATTGCTGTGATACAAAAGAACAGTAACTTATCATAACTAGTGCAACAACTAGTCTGAAAATGCACACATGTATACCGATTTGTAACCCTGTCCAAAAAACTGTAACTGAGTTTACATTTTCTTCAGTTTGTGAAAGTCCAACAATTTGAGAGCAGCTTTGTCCTTCATCAGGTGTTCAACACTTCAAGCTTGGAAACTTTATACTTGTGATAAAGAAGAAACTCTGTGGGATATAATTTATTGTTGTTTCTCATCAATACTGATATGTATGTGTGTGCGTGCGTGTGTAGGTATGCTGACCATCACTGACTTCATCAACATTCTCCATCGTTATTACAAGTCTCCTCTGGTGAGCTCTGTGCCTGGATGGTTGTTTTGCAGATAAACACTTACACTCTATAGGTCTGTTGGAATGTGGCCATTTGGTGTTTTGTGCACATGCAATGCACCCCAGCGGTGTCACATTTACATTTACGGCACTTTGGTCCATGGCGACTTACAGTATTCACACACACTGATGAAAATTTTTTTTCCAGTTATATAAGAAATCAAGATTAAAAAAACACAAATTCAAAGTGTCATCAGGTTAAGACAGAGGGAAGCCTGCTGAGGCTGAGGACCATCACTGTGTGGTCTGAGATGTTTGTTTTGTCTGCAGGTTCAGATCTATGAGCTGGAAGAACACAAGATAGAGACATGGAGAGGTCTGTTCAATACAACAGTGTCCCGAAAATAGTTTGGAAAGTGTTTTTGAAGAATACTGGGATTTTGTTTTGTAGTTCATGTTAATAACCTGTGGTGTTGTGTCGACAGAGATCTATCTGCAGTACTCTATCAACAGACTGATTAGCATCACTCCTGACTGCAGGTGAGCCTTTGAAATAATTCATTTAATGCGTCATCATTTTGAATGCTATATATTACATTAAATACCACAGAAATCATGATTTCAATAAAGGATACCATCTCTCTAGTCTGAGATTTATGTGATATTTAAGCTTTTTTCATCTTCCTTTACTCCTACCATTTTCAAATAGGTCTGTTCTTGCTCATTTAAATATAATATTGATATTCATGACTAACTTTCCTAGTAGCATATTTATACTGTATATAATCTTAAAGAGGCATTAGTTAACACTTCTGTGTTTTGTGAGTGAACAGGCTGTTAAATGAGGTAAAAAAAAAGAGATATTCCCCGTCTTACTCTGTTGCTTCTGTCAGCCTGTGGCAAGCTCATCTTGTGAGGTGTCTTTGTATGACGCGTATGACGTGCACTCTTGCTCCCGAGTGCCTTTCTTGAGTCAATAAAGACATGTGGCAAATCCATAATTAGGCTATATATACATATATACCTGCACATTTCTCCAAAAGGGGATCAATAAAGAAATATCTTATCATATCTTATCTTATAATATGCCATCTAACTAGTTCAGTAAACGCCAGTGTTAGCAAGCAGCAAATTCAGCTGTGCTGACACTGCTGAGGCTCATGCTGAAAGCTAGACGAAACAGCCGTTGATGAAGCTGACTAAGTTACTAGGTTAGCAAGCCAACACCATCGTCTAGCATGAATGTACAGTATCATGCAAGAAAGCCATTAGTTCAAAGTAAACAACCCTACATTATATTGTGCTGACCAACAAGCTAATAATGATAATATTGTTTATGAATACAATTTATAAAAAATATAATGTTTGTCATATGATAAGAATTGTAACTTTACTAACCTCTTCTATCAGCATGATGCTGGTCAGTGTTGTGTAATGTCGCATGGTGATGTTGCTTTTCTTGGTTGATGCTGACTTCACGTCACTTAAGTGCTGCTAGTTTCGCTAAAGAGAACCATTTTCTTTAATCCTATCTAATGTCCCATTTTAAACATTTGTAAACAAGCAACTTTCTTGCTTTCTATCAGCAAGATGTGGGCCTACTGACCTCAGACCAGTAGTCAGGAGGGTCTGTTGCATGACCTCCTTCAGCTGTTTGAATACATTGGATATCAGCACCAAATGGATAATGTGTCTTGTTACATCCTCACATGTGCTTATTATAACCTTGAATCGTGATTGTATTGTGTCCTCAGTTTATTTGATGCCATCTACTCCTTATTGAAGAATAAGATACACCGGCTGCCGGTCATAGACCCGGTATCAGGAAATGTCCTCCACATTCTCACTCACAAACGCATCCTCAAGTTCCTCCACATCTTTGTAAGACTTTTTTTGCCTTTATAATAATTTGGTTTTGTACAATTCTCCACATTCAATATTGATTCAAATCCTTACTAAACAAAAAAATACATTTGAATCAGTAATTTCTCAATGCCATGTAAGACACAGGATTCTCTGATTCTCGTAAAAAATAGAAATACAAATTTGAGACAGATGGAGCACCTGTGCCCTAGAAAATAATCTCAACTTCAAAATAAAAACTGTAAATCCCTTTATTCTGACTGGATAGAAAGAAATAGACATGAATAACTGAGTGTTCAATTGTTGCTCTGTAATATGTCTATTTTTAATTGTGATTTTAGTCAATGCATACTAGTTCCCTTTCCTCCACTCCCCTCCAGGGATCTATGTTTCCTAAACCCAGGTTTCTTCAAAAGCGGATCAATGAAGTGGCAATTGGTACCTTCAGACAGATTGCGACAGTCCAGGAATCAGCCTCCGTCTATGATGCTCTGACCATTTTTGTAGAGAGGAGAGTGTCCGCTCTGCCTGTAGTCAATGAGCAAGGTAGTCTAACATCACACTCACATTGGGTGGTTTAATCCACCTGGAAAAGTGTAAATTGTGCTGTTTAATGTATTTCCCTGATGTAGGGTTCTATTTCTTCCTCTTGGGGGCCAGAGACGGTATGCTATACCTGGATATGCATTGTCACATGTGCAGGAGGTCGAGACGTAATACTAACACAGTCACAGCTGTGACCTATAGATGATCTATATGATGTTGGTCTGGATGCTCCCCTGGTAAAAGCTTTTACCTCTATTGCATTTTTCAAGTGCACTTCAAAACCATCTGCCTACATTGCTGTGACAAACTTCAGAGGTGCTGGCCAGACCACAAGGCATTCTTCATCTGCCGAGTGACTGCAGGACTTTGACTTTTATGAAGAATCGACCTAATATGGTCTATCCATGGATGCCTTCATTGCCTCTCTGGTACTATCTCCAGATGAAGCCCTCAGACCAGATGGCCGTTTTTTACTCCCATGGTGTATAATCACTGATGATCACTTGTTCTAGTTCTTATGAATTATCTGCCAATTCTTATTTGGACGACTGGTCGGTAAGTGCTCGAACCTCGGAGCAGACTGTCTGCAACACAACAGCACTTTTAGTGTCTCGGCTGTCATTTTTGCAACAAACAATTTAGTTCCTAGTCAGCAAGTCATGTTTATCTTGCTCCTGTATACTCCTGAAGTTTGCAACTGAGACTCCTCAAGACATTGTTAGTATGGGTCATTCAGGTAAAATATATCATCCCTGGTGGTCAGGAAGAATAGAGCAGAATGAGGGTTGGGAATGTAACTAAGGTTCTGTCAAAGTTCACTGTCACTCGGAGCCTCGATGAAAATGATTCTGAAGGACATTACTGATGGCGGTGCCAATCCCCTTCATCTTCCTGCACATGTGTCCATTGCATATCCAGGTTTAACATACCAACTCTGGTAAATATCCATCAGTAAAAATCAATAATCAGGAGTAGATTGTTTGTATTATAATTGTGTGTTATTGTTTTTTTATTGTTATTGGTAATCAGATTCCTTTTATGCAAAGTACTTAAGAGTATTTTTTATATTTTTGCCTATCTGTCCTATCTGCTGTCTGTACATTTCTGTCTCCTCTAAAGGCAAAGTGATGGCACTGTACTCCAGGTTTGATGTCATTGTAAGTTAACTTGACACATTCTACATCACTGCAACTTTGTTACTGGGGACCACAATATACATACTGTGTAAATCTCAAGATACCTCAACACACTAGTGCTCTTCAAGTAGTTGTATGGATGGGTTTCTTATTGCAGTTTTTGGTCAAACAATATTGTTTTGTCTTTTCTCTTCACAATTCAGAATCTCGCAGCTCAGAAAAACTACAACAACCTGAACATGACGATGCGGGAGGCCATTGCCTCCAGAGCCTGCTGTGTGGAGGGTGTCCTCAAATGTTACCCTCATGAAACACTGGAGACCATCATCGATCGCATTGCAAAGGCTGAGGTAATATAAGTTCACTACAGTATGACTGACTGAATATAGGATAAAAAATGTTCACATGCCTGATATTGTCAAAACTATTTCATTTAAATAGGTGTGGTTTAATAGAGACAAACCAAGCTCCAAAGGACTGATGGCTCCTCCATCAATGCATTGTTAGACTAGGAAGAAGTTCATTGGCAAGTGGACTTTTTTGTATGATTATATGATTTATATGAACAGACACATTTGATTGGACACAATTGTCTAACCTCCGAGTTCAAGATGAATCATCAAAAATGTTTTGACATTAAGATAAAACTTACTTGTCTTCAAATCTCTCTCTGTCAGACTGCTGTGATTCAATGATGAAGTTAGTTTGAAAGCATTTCCAACTGCTGTTAACAACTGTAACCTTTCCAATTTATCTTCCCTGTATTCCTCTTAAAGTCAGCTCCCTTACCTTACAGAATGTGTTTATTTAACATGTTGTCAGTAGTAATCAGATCCTGTTGGGTTTTTGTCTCAGGTGCATCGTTTGGTGTTGGTGGACAGTAACGATGTGGTGAGAGGGATTGTCTCTCTATCTGACCTGCTACAAGCCCTGGTTCTCAGTCCTGCAGGTATTGATGCACTGTACTCCTAGCTCCAACCCTTCAATTCATCCCTTGCTCTTTTCTCATCCCTTGGTTACCCATCGATCTACCTATCTGCCTTCAAATCCTCAAAACTTACCTACTGCTTCAGACGAACTGTGCTCCCTCCTCTCCTGTGAAGGCTTGTGTGCCGAACAAACTCTTCTTCATCCTGAAGACAATGAAGATCTTTCTCCTCTTCCTGTAACATCAGATTTTTACTCTGTCTGAAATCTCCTGAGTGTTTTGGCTATCCATCTTGTACTTCCAAGATCAGCCTCTGAATTATTTCCTTTAAATCAAAAGAAAATCTTCCTCTGGAACACAATGCTCCTTCAACATCCTTACATTTCCTCTGAAACTCTGATTTTAAGCATTGAAAAGAATGTTCCCAGCACCTGCTCATGCCTGCTCGACCCTGCTCCAGGAAAATAAACAGATCCCTCTCAAAACCCTATACCCAGCCAAAAACAAGCCGCTACTGAATAATTAATCATCCAATCAAAGTTCAAAACCAGTTTACTCAAATCTTTTGATCCTACATACCAACCAACATCCTTATCATCTAAGTTCTGACACTAGCCATCCACACCTACTCCCAAACATGCCTCTTTCATCAGTCAGCCACTGTCTTCATGCTGCGGTTCCTCCAATGAAACCACAATGCCAGCAGCACCTCTTAGCCAACGCTTACCAGGTAGGAAGCCCAGCATTAGCTGCCAGTGGCTGCCTGTCTGAGCTTGCATCTTCTTCTAGAAGGTTTCATCACTGCCTGTTGTGGTTCTTCTGTAGATTCTGCACACAGATAATATAAAGGGGGATTGGTACACACTTGTCAACAAACCTATGTGCCTTGTTCACAACTTGACAGTTTTCTTTTACCCTTCAACAAATATTAATCTAATTCTTGCTATATTAATTCCCTGATAAGTCAGTGAATCTCAAATAATATACCCTCAAGGTGCCCAAATGCTGTGATTTTGATTCCAGTGTTGTGCCATTCTGGTTTAAGAATCTGTGGACGTGTTACCTGCTATCAAAGCATCACATTAATGACATGAGTACAGAAAAACTGTCTTCGCTCATATCATTGACTTGATGGTAAAACAAATTGTTTAGTAGTGAGCATGTGAGAGAAAATTCCAGCATTCTAGCTCTTATTCTGAGTGTGTTCAATCAAATCATATGATCTTCATCTGCAGACAAGAGGACTGAATCTAACGTTCAAATTCACTTTTGGAAACTTTGAGGACTTCTCATCCATGTTGAGACATATTACGTTGATTTTGAGGTTCATACTTTTACTTCGGGTCCCTTGGTTTGTCTCATCATGTACAGTGGTACAGCAGCTTTATTTTCTATGTCTAAAACGCTTCAGTTTAGTCAAGTCCTCCTTAAGCCCCATCTTCTGTCAGTTCTGCTGGTGTTTTTAGCTTCTAGGTAGCACCACTTGTACCATGAAATTATCACCAGAACTGCTTATGAATCAAAAACTTCACCACTGCACATGTTAGAGAGTCAGCCTCACTGCCCATACCACTAACGCCTGTGTTGTATTCACAGGCTAACTGCTGGTTGCTAATCACAGTTTCACAAGTTGTCAAGTAAATTAATTCCTGCGGGCTGCAGGTTTCTTTTTCATACATCCTGATATCATTATCAACAGGGAAATCTATTCTCAGCAGCAAAACAGGCTTTTTCTAACAACAAAGCTAATGTAGCTGAGCTAGCGCTGCAGTTCAAACAGGGCAAAAAGCAACATGAAAAAACAGTTGACAGCAGGCTTAAAATGAGGCTTAACGTTCACAGTTTCACTGTGATGGTAGGTGCTCAAGAGGCCCACATGTATATGCAATGACTTGGTATCTTGCCCAACTCCATCTACTGGTGAAGATCATGTGATATGATCGAAAGCTCAAAAACCGGTTCTGAATAAACCTAGTGGTGAAATGTCTTCTCAAGAACAAAAGTTAACATGTTAAGATGTTCACATGGTCACAAACCAAGCCTGCCTTATCCCTGTTCACCTCTGTCAGCATGTGTTTACAGTACGCTGCATTTACATCATACCAGACTTACCCTAAATAAGGCAGCCATCTAGAGAACCTGTTTATACTAGTTGGATGTTGTACTTGGTCACACTCCAGTGGTGGTTAAATCCGCCCCTATGGTCATCAGTTAGTTAATTAAAGAATATGTCCTGACCAAAAAGATGATGCTACAAATGGAGCGACACCTGCCAGCTAGTTCAGACAGACAACTCGAGCTGCAATGCTATACACATGACATGCCCCATTCTCAACACTCATCTACCAAAAGTACATTTTCAATTTGACAGTCTACTTGAGCCTCAAAATTCTCCCATCTCTCCCTCTGCCTGCCAATGCCACCACTGCCCTGTATTGTTGCATGTTCTTCCAGCCCCACCACCACCCCAGCATCCACCTGTAGGCTCAGACGGGGGGTTCAAGATGTTTAGCTCATTGCTCTCCGCTGATATGTTTACAAAGAGATATTGGGGAGTGATGAGGTCTGAGCCTAGATACCAAACTCTAACCATGTTTTGCGGCTCTAATAAACATTTCACAACTGACGTGTCTGTCTGAATTTGTTTTCACAGCAGTACAACAATGTAAACACCTTTCCCACCAGGCTGTTTAAATACAATCCAATATTTCTGGTTTCTCTGATATGATGTGAAAATGGCTTTGTGTTGATAAAACAGCATAAGACCTTGTGCTTAAGTGCTTGTCTTCTATATTGAATAGATTATAGATTTGTGTTGAGGATGTCGTAGAATTGTAAAATAATGGGTTGCTCAGTTATATGACAATACCACAACTTTACACCTCTGTCACAAAAAGTTTGCTGACATTTATTTTTTGCCCAAAACCCTCTGGCATCTTGACTAAACGTTGGCACACTGTAGTCACAAAAGTTGAGCTTGGCACCATATTTAATGAATGGAAACATATTACTCTGTTTTCTTAATTTTCTCATTTCCTCTTTTCCAGATATTTATCAGAGATCATGCTTTCAAGACTGGAGAAAAGAAGATGAAGACTGATCATGTTTAACATAACTTTGAAGAAGTGGTCAAAATGTTTGCAGAGCAGGGTTTTGGCCCCAGAAGACAAATATGGAAAGAGAAAGTGATAATGTACACACCTTTACCCTTCACTATGAGTACGAATAATGTGCTCAGTGATCCCCAATAGACAACTCTGACTGTGCTGGAAAGCTACCATTGTGGAACTTTATCATTGGTGTGGCTGGAGAACAACATCAAACTGATGATGCAGATCCAGAGACTTTAACACTGACTTTGACCCATGAAACATCAAATCTACGTTTATGTTTCAAGTTGTGTTACTTTTGATTTAAGTTGTTTGTACAACAATATGACAAAAAGTGATGTGATATTTAATTGTTTGTACTTAAAGCTCCAGTATGTAGGCTTTAGTGACATCTCGTGATGTAGTTACATATTGCAACCAACTGAACAGCCCTCATCTCACCCTGCCCTACAGTTGCTGCTTAAGCTGCAAAAGGCACTCTAGAGAGTCAATGTTTGGTTTGTCTGTTCTGGGCTACTGTAGAAATATGGCAGTGCAACACGGCTGACTTGGTTAATTGCCTAAGATAGGAGAGGCACATGCCTTTACACACTGATTATGCAGAAAGTTTTGGTAGTCAGTAGCTTTTGTGCTAATTATTTATCCACCTCCACAAGACCACGGTAGTCATGGATGCCATCCAGATATGCAGATTTGGTCTTGTCCAAAGATGAAGAAGCTCAGTGGTCACCATTTTGCAGATGTTATTGCTGCCGTGGACCACTTTCTGGGGGTCTTAGATGCTAACTTCTTCAAAGAAGGCATCTCTATGCTCCATGACAGCTTGACTAAGTTTATAAATGTAGAGTCTATAAAAGTGACAATTTTGAACAATAAATGCCACTTCTTTTACCTTTAGGCCATTAAGCTATCAATCAGCCTCTTCAAATGCTCATTTTAAAGAAACTAAAACACAGCATTTTTTATTTTTTATTTCTTTTTGGTGTAAGGACACCAATAAAAACAAGATTATAAATACTGTATTCCATATCTGCCAATAGATCCTACTAAATCCTATACAATGAACCTTTGATTTTCTGGTCTTAGAATTATTACAAATTGGTCCTTCACATATTGAAAATATTGCATTTCGGAATTGTGTCACATTTTTGTAAATGCACTTGTGCTCTAGTCAGAATAAATGTGTTGCCTTGAAATAAACTGGTAACTACAATACTTGCTTATAGAGAAACTCAGAGTTGTATTTTGCAGTAAGGCATTCAGATGAGGATATTATGCAGTAGTAATCTAGGACAGATGCTGTATGAATATATCACTTTACATTGTAGTTCAATAATAAGGAATAAGGACAGTTGAATCAAGATTCAATGTACAACACATGGTTGCATATCAAAATGGAAGTTTGTGGTTCCTTCATGCTACACTAATGTACAGCATACAGTAATTTATATATAATTATACATAAACACATCTTTACAAGGAAATAATTCTGGACTAACAGCAGCAACAAAATGGGTATGGTAGCATGGTCGGCATCTTCACATTAAAAGTTTGACATGCTCTAAATGCTGTCCATAAACTTTGAATGTGCCTTAGCACCACACATCAATGATGAGAGATTCATTTTTCGCATCAAAAATAGAGAATCTACCTCCAGAGTTCCGAGCTGTGTCTGTTTTTATATATATATATATATATATATATATATATATATATATATATATATATATATATGTAACATTATACAAACAGTGTAATGAACAGTGTAATACTAGGACAATGCCATGGTAATTACAAATGTATTTACAAATATAAAAGCTTGTTAAAAGTTGGTAATACTTATTGCTAAAAAGGTATTAAAATACAATTTTGTAATTGGTAATCAGAACATCATGAGGTGGGATTCTACTATACTGACAAAGAGGAAAATGAGTAAAAATGAGGGATAATAACATGGTAATAGTCCATCAGTATCAAAAAGATAATTTTTATCATTATCATAGATTAATGTATACATTAGTACAAGACCCTCACAATAAAATGAAAATGACTGTTAAATTTGTACTTTAAATTGAATGACTCTTTTTCATTTAGAAAAAGATGGTAAATAAATAAGGCACTTGGTACTTAAGGTACTTAATATTTGGTAAATATATACATATATATATATATATATATATATATATATATATATATATATATATATATATATATATATATATATATATATATATATACACACATATATATAAGCAAGAGGTGATTTCCTGGAAACAAAAATTGTGTTTTCATTGTAACAAACATGAATCATGACTGAGTAATATAAATATTTTATATATTATATTTGTTATGAAGTTATCTTAGTGTCAACTTAAAAACAAATATATATTATTGTCAGAATGTGATAAAATATTTTAGCTTTTTTTTGGAAATGAGGTTCAGATGTATGAATGAATGCAGTTAGGTGACATCTTTAAGTCGATTGTGCCTGGTGCTTAGACAGCTGATGTGATGAGAAGGTGAGTGTGTCTGTGAGCCTGCTGTCTGCTGATCCTCTCTGACTAGGGTGTGACTGCTCTGTTTACCAGAGGTGGTTTTGTTTACTCTGACTGTTTCACACATCCTGGTTATATGATTACCAGTGTACAGTACATGCACGATACAAACACACCAACTTAAGTCACCTTTGGGGAAATTACTTAGACTTACATTCATCTCCTGGAGCCTGACCTAACCTGTACCTTACCCTCACCAACTTATTCAGCCTAAAATTTAGAGATGTGTGTTGTGGGGTCCAGCATTTTTGTCCCCACGAAGCTGTTGGATCCCTCCATTGTGAGTGGGTGCCTGGTTTGTGACCCCACAAAAGACAACTCTCAACATCCACACACAGACACACTGTTTTCAAGCTTTGTGAGGGACATTACATAGACTTGCATTTGTTCCCTGGCCACTCACCCTAACCATAATCAAAGCACCTTACCTTAACTTAAACCAAGTTTTCACCCTGAACACAACAATCTACGTTATGGGGACTTACGTTTTGTCCCCCCTGAGGAACATGGGTCCTCACTAGGGTTGCCACCCGTCCCGTAAAATATGGAATCTGAAATGGAATTTATTTGGCAATTAAACGTCGTGTACCGTATTGAACCAATACGGGGCGCGATTTGTTCCGTATTTCCGTAAATGTCCAGTACACATGTCTGTCACACACACATCATCACTAAATCCAACAATAATGATCAAAATAAAACACAGGGAATACTAGGCAAAATTGTTGTGGCGGAACCCCCTGCCCCAACTCCGGTCCTCTGTGTGTCTGCGCATATGTGTGGTGCTGTCACGGTTGCCTAGCGACGGACACCACACACCGGCGCTGCCCACAAAACCTGCGCCTTTTAAAAATGTCCACTACACCCGAAACTCCACCACGTCCTCACAAGCGAAAACGCTTGCAAAAGTACAGACGTGAGTGGGATGGACAGTGTCAGTGGAGATGTTTACAAGGCAAATTGTAAAATGTGTCGGCGAGGGTTTTCAGTGTCGCACGGTGGGCTGTCTGACATCAGACAGCATGCAGCAACAGGAGAGCAACACTGCAGACGCATAAGAACACAAAAGACCCAAGCAGTGTCACAGTTCTTCATACTCCCATCATCTCTTGAGACTGATATGGTATGTTGAGTGACACTATGAGTGGTTTCCTATCTGGTTGTGCTTTTGCCAGAAGATTTTAGTAAACTTTTGTGGTTTGATTGATTGTGTAGGATGTTGAGTTTTTAAAGTCGAATGAACGATCATTTATTTAATATACAGTAGTATTAGCCTATATAAATATTATATATGGCAATTTAAAGAACAAACCATACTAATGGAAAGGTACTAATGGACCTTTCTGTGTATTCTTTGTCAAAATGTTTATATTTTTGAGGAATACAGTGTTCAGTGATCATTATATAAATTCTATTATTAGTGTGGTTTAACTGTTTGGATAACCTGACTTCCTTTCAAGTCATAAGACGGGCAGCAGACAATTTTCTTTAAGTAAAAACGTTCAAAGACTTAATTGTTGCGCACTCCACACAAACAGATTTCATTTGAGATTTAATTAAATTCACTTTATAAGAGAATTTGTTCATTAGTAATAAAGCATTTCAAGCTTTAAGTATGACTAATTGCTCTCTTGATTACCCCTTTACTAAAAACACCAACACAAAATAAAACATACCACTGCTGCGGGCGCCCTGCCCCACAGGAGTTGGGCCGTGGTGGTCATGGCCCGAGGAGCCGTGGTGGGCGTCCCTTATTTTAATTTCTGAAAGGTGGCAACCCTAGTTCTCACAATGTGACTAATACATAACAACACACATATATTGATGTTGGTCTATAGGTGATGTAAGGTGGGCAGATCGACAAAAACTGATTTATATTATTGTTATTAGTAATGTCTACTTGAGGAGGAAGCAGCATGTTTTCAGCATCATAGAATCTCTGGATAATTTAAAAGTTGATTCAAAGAAGTACCCACTGCATTCAGATTACTGATAATATATAATAGCAACTACTACTCACACCATAAATCTACAGCTACATCTGTCAAGTGTTACTTGTTAAAAATGTAATAGTAATAGTGTTATATAATATAGAAGACGTTCAAAATGAATCAAAACAATTAAAGGAATTCTGAGTGTGTTATTCTTGGAGGCTCTTGAACTTTCCAGCAGGTAATCCAGGTAAAATCAATAAGAAGCAGACCATGCATCAGCTGCATGCTCCCTCTGCTTTACAACTCCATCCTTTGAACAAACAGTGCAAGCACCAATCACCTGTTGAGGCTGCTATTCAACATCTTACTCTGACTACCTGAGCCAACACATGCAGACAGGATGCAGCGGTGCGTGTCAAGCTAAAGGAACTGATGAGTGACACTGACTCCTTACTGCAGCAATGGATCCCAAACTGAGGTAGGAGACCAGCTCTGTCTTTTGAGTTGATTGAGCTAATTTTGTCTTTTACTGTGGTTGAATTATTAAACTCTTCCTATCTGAACTGAAGTAGTATGCAGTGTAGTATGCAGTAGTATATTCATTCTGGATCCAAAGCAAAGAAGAAGGGTATTGTTCAGAGATTGTTTATTATTAGTTTTCTTTTTGCCTTTTTGGTTCACACTGCCTACAGAAAGTCACATATAGTTCTTGGTTGTGTTATTTATCAGCAGCATACAGACCTGTGAGGACAGCAAAGTGTTTAAAAAAAACAAATCTCTTTATTCATTCAAATGAGACCAGGCTCTGCGTAAAATAATAATTCAGCTTTTCGCTACGACCAACTGCGGAGTGGTCCAGCAATGCTCTACAATGAAAAAACAAATATGTGCAACAACATTTTCCTGGTAGATTACATTGTAAAGTAATCAAGGGAGGTTGATGTATATTCACTGTTTACCTTATGATCACTCTGACAGAAGATTCAATGTTTGTCATCATGGAAACTTTCCAGAGTTGTAAAATCATCAGTGAACAGCAGTACAGTGTCTCCGCATCTGATACGCCTCAGAACATATGACATATGACATTTATTTGGACTGGACTTTATGGATTATACTCAGATAGACCTGAGTCAACACTCCTCACACCTTGAATCTCGTCTTATGTTTAAGTACATACAAACAGAGTTTTGTGACATCACAACTAGTCATAGTTCAATATAAAACTTACTCTGATGTAGAAACTTGAAACCTCCAGGTCACAAGAAGTTCCCCAAGAATTGACTTTTTAGAGAAGTAATGTACTTAAATACAAATTAAGGGTAATTGTACTGTACTTGAGTATTTCCAATCTTCTGCTACTTTGGACTTCCACTCTGCAACTGGAGGCAATTTTTACTTTTTTTGAATTCACTAGATTTGTGCAATAATTTTCTAGTTTCTAGTTACTGTGAAGATTACATGCTGCATCAGAACCAAAGTAGTGCAATTTTAGATCGATTTATTTTATTTGCAAAGTAATCTTAAAAAATCCCATATAATTAATATACATACATGTAAATATACTGTATGTTTAATTTATCTAAGTACATTTATGACCATAAATTACATTTGATAATTAATTAGATGTAATATTGGACACTTTAGGACCTTTATGCATTTGTATGGGTGACATTTCACTTTATATAAAGTAATAATGGCATGATGTCTATACTTTAACTCAAGTATGACTTTTGTGTATTGTACAGCACTGGTAAAGTAGAAAGTAGATGTAATGTGCCCTGCAGTCAAACTGGTATTAGCAAATTCATAGTACGGAGTAGATTTCTTGAATTTTTTGAATGCTTGTGGTAATTTTTGTTGCAATCCATATCAGATTTTTTTTCTTTTGATTTAACATCAGATTATTTCCCATATCTGGAGGGGATCTTTAATGCAAATTCTGTTATTGTTTTTTTCTGATAAGCAACAACCGGTCTTGTTTTGGATGGATGGGTCGACAGAGCATCCCTCCCTTCAGTGTAAAAGCTTGTCTACTCATGAAGTGTTTCTGCCACACATTTCAGTCATCCACCTCGCAGACATCTGACAGAACAGATTTTCATCAATACTCTACACAGACCATTAGTTAGTGCATTTTTAGGCTTCAAAGGTTTTTCTTACAGTTTTCGCAGTAAATACAGACTGTGACACTGGTGGGGAGCTAGGTTGCTGCCAGCTAGAAATGTTCAAATGGGTCATAATTGACAAACAGCCTGTTTTGTCATTTAGGTAAGAGGATTCATTTTTGTTTAGAGATCACAAATAGCTCAACAAGCTCCATTAGAAGCAGTTGAACATGAGTGTTGTTTGAGGCTCCACTCACCACTGAAAACTACAATATGATGAGGAGATGAAGATTTGCTTTTACCTTGTGAAAAAAGTCTGCTTATCTTGGCGGCAGATGTTTCCATCATGAGGATGCATTTCTCTGGTCTCATCCACCATTATTTATAATGCATGGAGTACAGCATGTCATCATAACCGTGTGCTGTTTTTTTGTATTTCAGTATTGTTTTATGATATGCTCTGTGTTTGATTTGGATTTCCTCGGGGATGACAGTGCATAACAGATAAAACCTTAAACCTAATGAATAACTAAACTGTCAGTCAAGTCAAAGTCATGTTAATTACTCTTGATTTAATGTAATAAGTCAAGTTGAGACACATGTCTTACCCACACCGAGCAACAGGTTTATCTTGATATCCAAACATCATCTCATGTTTATGACAACAATTCAACATTTTGAAAGAAATGCTTTTAAATTTCAACTGGCGTTGGGTACTTTTCCTAGTCTGGTGAGTCTGCTGATATTCTTTATTTTTCTTTCCATAAAAAGGCCAAAACCAATGATGAATTAATCCCAATCATTAGCATTGTCCGTCTAGCCACAGCCTGATTCAGTTAATCATCCGAGCTATTGTTGTCCCTGATCCCTGATTGCAGAGATCGCAGTAGTTTGTTTTGTGTCACACTGCATCAAACTATGTTAATCTATGACTGAAATAGACCCCAAATGAAACTTTTGCTGCATTTTTTTGCTGTTTTGTGAGTGATGTTTGAGCTTTTTAAGAAATTGAAACTATGCTTTTTTAATCTGTTTTTAAAGCTTGATATCTTCAGAGAACATATGTGCTCAGAGCTGAGTGCTTCAGAGGAAGACAGGAATGTTTTGAGAGATCAGTGTTGTCATGGGATTTATGACTGTGACTAACATGTAGAATAATGCCTGGCTTATCATTTAACTAGTGTAGTCACACATATAACAAATAAATGAGAAAAAAAATGAATAAATTAGCATCTGTCCTCCCAGTATAGTTCTGCCAACCCTGCCACACACAACTTACCTGTAACACTTTATGCTCCATGGTTTATCTCCAAGTTTTTTCATTCAAGGAACCATTATTTTCACATGTCTGTTCCTTGTTATTGGGTGACCATCATCGCTCTCACCTGTACAAACTGAACTAAATGGGGACACACTGCTACAGATAAAGTCCTCTAATGAGAACATTCAGGTTGTCAGAGCAGCATTAGAAAATTATAATGTAAACTATTACTTAGACCTGTGAATAGCTGTTAAAGGGAGTGAGGAGGGCAGGTCCCTTTACCGAAACCACAAACTAACAGTGTTCCAGTAACACTGGAACCACAGCAAGTTCAACACTGAGAAGGAGAGCGATACTTAAGACTAAGACTGGATCAAGTTTATTTATTTAGGCATAAAGACAGGTGTGGAGCCTGAGCAGGCTGAAGGATGTTTGATAAGTCTTTATTTACAGGAGGCATGTCAGATGGTATGAGCAGAGTGAGTGCTGAGCAGAGAGCTGACAGGATAATTACTCTTTGGAAATCAGCCAGGGTCACTAATCCAAGACACAAGCGAGTGATAGCATGCTGTGTTAATTTGCTTGTCCGAGGGAAAACAATGTCTTAGTCTGAGCAGAGAGAGATGAGAAGGCAACAAATCCTCTGACATCCCCAAACACTCAGAGGGCAGAGAGGTAACCAGATGTGAGTTGCATCGGAAGTTTTTAGCTGAAACTGATGAGCTGAACCCTCCTGGTGCTTGTTGGAGACAGAGAAAACTTGTCTAAAATTCAAAAGAATGGATCATTCAGACAGTCCTGCAACCCACCGGTGAGCTGTTTAAAGTATTTTTGTTTAGACCATTTCAACTGTTCTGGATTTTACTTTGGTAATCCCTTTAGGGTCTCATTTCAATTAAATATATTATTGTCATTATAGAGTTTTACACCTGATTTCAGTTTGGAGATTTCCTGTTTTAGAAAACGATAGTGGAGAAGGATTAACAGATTTGTAAACGGAACCAATTTCATTGAATTTCCATAGATGTTTCTGTATTCCTTAACTGACTTTAAAGAGCTCCACGGAGTGCAACCTGAGCATCTTTAAACTGATGGATTGTAGTCGTACTTCAGGTCTTTTTTATGAAAAAAAATGCTGAATGCATTTTGAGGAAAATTTGAAGTCAAGATAATAACTGCAACAATGAAACAGTTTTCAGAATCAGTTTTCATCTTAACAATCAAGATTTAATAACATAACTTAATATATCTATATTTTTATTTTGATGTTTGTATTACATTACTAGTTGAATAAAACAAGCATTGTTACGATCGGAGCTCTATATTATTGGGAGGATGTTTCACATTATTTTCTGAATTTCTATAAACCAATCAGTTGATTAGTGGAGAAAATCTACAGATTAATTTATAATAAAATCATTGTTCAAAATGTTCTTTTATGTTAATGCATGAATACTAATATAGTAAGAAAACATGTAATACTGCTTGCATTTTACTTTTAATGTATAAATACATATTAATAATGTCCTGCTCCAAGTTGATAGTATTTATTTATATCCACTTCCTGGAAGAGAAAGGCTTTTCTTTAAATTAAGATTTCCATTTATTGCTATTGCTAATAACTGTGCTAAATGGACTGTACAGCACATCTCTGCTGCCGTCATGTACAACAATCCTCGAGGAAAAATTGTCTTCTCTTCTTTTCGTGTGTGTTTTTTTCATGTTTGATGTTCTCTCTTTATTCTTCTGCTAATTACAGAGATTTACACATTTCAGGCTTGAGGGAATTCAAGAAAATCCATAGAGCAGATGTACAGCATATCATACATCACTCATTTCTCCTGTAAAATTGCTCTGGAAGCTCTGATAGTCATAATATGGCATTAGTCAATGACTGTCTGACATCAGATGCAGCTTGTTATCCTTCCTGGTTAAGAACCACCAACCCCCTTGCGCAGCCATCTTCACTTCTTGTTGTGGGGACCTCAGCCTGTAATAATCCTGCTGTAATATGCTACAAGCAAAAGTACTTTGTAAAAAGAATGAGGACGAAACAAAGAACTGAGATGTTGAAAGTCTCTCTCCTCTGTGAGCAGAAAGGCCAAGATCATGTTCGGCCTGAAAGTGAAGAAGAAGAAGAAAGTCAACACCGACCTGGTCCTGGAAAACAAGGGAGCTGTGGGTGAGAGACACACACACACACACACACACACACACACACACGGAGGCACAGGGCGCAGTTTACAGTATTATGCACAACTTGATGTTGCTAAAATAAAGTCAATATAATCAGATGTAAATGATGTCTAACTACATGTACAGTATGCTTGCTCTCAGTGAAAACATCTCCTCTACGTGTCTTGGATGCCAGCCATCTTTTAATCTTTTAAGCAAACTGGCACTAACAGCAGCAACATAACACACAGGGGTGGATTTAAATGTCTGATGAAGTTGCCGAGAAATGACTTCAGACTATTCAATAAAATGCGGTCAGTTGTGTCAGACTGAATCCATGCTGATTACTGACTCCTCCCAGATGAAAAGGACCATCTTATTATTAATTTTAAAAAAGTTTCAAAGGACTCCCATGAACAGGGACGGTAACATCCTGTGCTCTGTGTTGTCTTTGAAAACCTAAACAACCCATAACTACTGTCACTGTGTACACCAGTATCCAACATGTGACTGTTTGACAAGGGCTGGTCTCACCAACTGTGATATGGCAGGAAAAATATTCTATTGTGCACTGTAAATACAACCAAGATGGTGTGTGTGTGTGTGTGTGTGTGCGTGCGTGTGTGTGCAGACAGTGAGGCGGAGGTGCACTCTGATGTGACTGTCCTGCTGGAGGGAGAAAACCTTGACGATCAACCTGGAACCTCCGCAGTCAGAACCAGGATAATACCAAACAATAAGAGGTCAGACATGCACAAACTACCTGTCAGCTGTGCCTTTTAACTTTAAAGTGTAGCAGCCAGGACCCTCATGCAGACACAGAGAATGACTCAGTTTGACAACTTAATTACGTACCAGAGATGGAAGCGGGCAGAGACAGCTGGCGGACAAAAGGATGGATCCTGAAGCATGTGGAAGAATACATTAAACAAAGACACAGCCAAACACGGGGAATCTCACTAAGTACACAGACTAGCCAGAAAGGCAGCTAGGGTTGTGGAAGTAAAGCTGGGGATGTTGTAGTGGATGACATGATGAGGGAGGGGAAGTGGAGGTAAACAAGGGAAAGCGCTGGGCCTTAACGTATAAAGCACTAAATAAGTGTTCTGTCTGTTTGTGGTTGACGTGCCATGATGACCACTCTGACTGACACTTTACTGTTCATAGATGACGAGTCACTGTTGCGTGTTTCTGTGACTCTGTGAACAATCAGACTGAGACACTGACCTGTACTTATTTACATTTTCACAGGGCCAAGCTGAAAACTCGCGTCCAGGACGGTGAAGGGAAACCACAGAGCTTCCAGGTGACAACACACAGAGCACACACTTATTCACTGTATGGGATATGTAGATGTTCAAATGTAAAATTAAACTCTAGCAATTCTCAAGGGAACATGAAGTTAGAGCAGGCATCTGAGGAGAAACATCCTTAAATAATAGAAGAAAACAGGAACAAATGAAAGAGCACTCAGTAGAGCGCATACCTCTGTCAAGGCCCAACAGTCCCCTTTAATTTGAATACACTTTATATGATCAGATTTTAACAGATCGTGCAGATCTTTTTTTTTCGACTCTTAGATAACTTAAATCCTCTAACAAATTAAATACATTTGTACTTTGATTCTTGCCAAGAACACTTGGCAGCACTTCTGCTTGTATTTTCTTCATATTTAACAAACAAATGCTAACAGAAGGAAACATCTGTGTGTACATAGGGTTTTAAAAGTAAAAATATTATTTTCTTTTTTTATAACCTTATAGCGGGCCAACATCACAGCACAGAGTAACACGAGTCACATGCCACTTTTAGCGTGGAGAGAGTTAGGAGAGCTGACTGACAAGGAGATGGTGGAGGATTTATTATCAAATCAGAAAGCAGAAACACCTATTGGGCAATATTTTGGATTTAAACTCAGTGATATCAACTAACCTGATAACGTTAAAGAGGGAAAAGGATTTCCTGACCGAGAGGTTGGAGGTGTGCAGCCTGTCGCCTGCAGCTCTTCATCTAACAGCACCTTCGTGTTTCTCTGACATATTTGAAATTGATCCGCTGTCTACAAATGCCAAAAATGACTTGTTTCGCTCTGTAGACCCATTTTGATAAACAGCAGCAGTGCAAACTGACCTTGAATTTCCTGCTATGAGTTTGCTTAAAAATAAATTATATATATGTGTTTCTATTTCAATTGAATAGATGTAATTTAAATTGGTGTGAAACAACTAAAGAACGATGAATAAAGAAGAAAACAAAATTAACTGCTCTCTAGAGGCAATTTGGGGTTCAGTGTCTTACTCAACAATATTTTGACATGCAGCTGGTGTAGACAGGGATTCAAACCAGCAACCTTTCAATTACTAGATTACACGCTCTACCTAATGAGATCAGAACACTGTCACTGCACGACCTAAATGTAGTGTTTCATTAACTCACTGTCATTTAGCATTTAAAGAACATTTCTCCTTTCTCTGTGTCTTTTCACCATTTTCTCTGTTTTCTCAAGAAACTCCTCAGGCTCTCAAAAGTCCTCCTTGCGAATAACTTTTTTTTTTTATTTACAACGATCTCGTCTAAAGTTTAAAGAAAATTCTTAGAAAACTTCATAATTCTAAGAATTGTCTTTGAATTTCATCACCAGGAGCAACTCTGAATATGAACATGGCCCCTGAGTGTTCCCTGAGAAATTAACAATAATACATTGAGAAACAACCTTTATCACAATGTTAAAGAAAGAGAGAAAAAATTCCTGTAACTGCGCCAAAAGTTAATGGGGTCTACAGTATTTCAGACCTATCCGTCATCCATGTTGCGTGGAAATCTGTTTGGTAGTTTTTGTGTTATCCTGCTGACAATCCACCCAACCAACAAACAGGTAAACATAACCTCGTTGGTGGAGCTAATTAAACATAATGCAACTGAATATTTTAACACATGAGCACAAAAAAGGAGAAAAAAGAGCACACAGTTATGACACATAGGGCTGATAAAAGAAATGAAAACATTTTTGATAGATATGCACTACATTATAATACTAAAGAAAGAGATGCTTTGCAATATGAGACCCATGTATGTATGTATATATGAAGTCTTTACTGGGAATCAATCCCAACATCATCGTTCTGTGCAGTGGTATTGTTTGTTCAATAATGTTCTGTCTGTCTCACAGATTGCCATTAACATCACAGAGGCCAGGCAGCTGGTGGGAGAAAACATCGACCCCAGCGTGGTGATCGAGATCGGAGATGAGAAGAAACAGACGTCAGTCAAAGAGGGAACCAATGCTCCTTTTTACAATGAGGTCAGAATACATTTGTTTGAATCACCTGCGTCTCAGTGTTGCTGTCAGCCGTTAATCTTTGAAGAACCCATGCTTAATTTTTCTCTTACTCTTTTCTTTCCGTCAGTATTTTGTGTTTGACTTCTTCGCCCACAAGGAGGTCTTCTTCGACAAAGTCATCAAGCTGACGGTGAGCAAAACTGCTGTGAATGAGCATTTCAAAGATGAGCTATAGGTGTCATGTCTATGATTGTGAATTATCAGCTCAGACAGCGAGCATGATTATACCCAGAAATCATGAAATGATATGTCCTTGATATATCTGAATATGGTAGTGGTTATCTATAAATTTGAAGATGACGGCAAAACACAAAGTTCTCTTTGTATATAGTTAAACATTTATTTCTGCAGTAATTGTTTGTTGTTTGCTTCCATGGTCTTGTAGCTTTAGGTTGACTGATTTAAGCTTGGCGTTTGTCTCTTTGTGCATATTCAGGTGATGCACTCCAAAATGCTGAGGAGTTTCTGCATCGGGTCCTTTAAGCTGGATGTGTGGACAGTCTACAAACAGCCAGGTAACTTATCTCTTCTGACATGTTTCTTGATTTACCTAGAGGAGGGAGCTGCACAGATCTGTGATCAGAAGTTTCAACCAAGTTTCTTCACTGTGCATAGATAAATCATAATAAGCCTTGGCTACATAAACTGTAACTGTGGTGCAGAAGCTACTAGGACAGTCAAATCTAAAGCTAATCTACAAGAGCCGGTTGGATGAATGCCTAACATGAGGGCATAATGTGGATATACACTCTATATACACTCTTCTGTCTCTTTCTTGCTCCCTTAGGTCACCAGTTCATCAATAAATGGGCAATGCTGACCAATCCCGGTGACATTAGCACTGGGGTCAAAGGTTATGTCAAGTGTGACATCAGCGTCTCAGCAAAGGGCGATGCCATGCAGCCAGGACCAAAAGCCAGTGATGCTGACGAGCAGATAGACAAGTATGATACCTGTCTGTCTTTTCTAAATGCTCTTTTAAAGGTTGATTTCAAAGGTGAATACATATTTCCCCAGAGGATGGATCCTAGTTATATTGAAAACCCAAGCATAACAAGTCTGCACTTGAGATGTCTGATAATTGGATGTCGAAATGGGTGAACACTGCAGTCTCTTGGAGGAGTCAGCAGGGATTTAGTCTACTGCTGTGATATGTCTCTTGGGTGAATGCCGATAAACCTGGTCGTTGAAGATTTTATGAAGCAGTCTTGGGTTGAAATATACAGTGATATACCTTCTCCTTAAGGAACCTGCTGATACCAGAAGGTTTTCCCGCTGAGCGGCCCTGGGCTCGTTTCTTTGTGAAGGTGTATCGAGCTGAAGGCCTTCCACGGAACAACTCCAGCATCATGGCCAACGTCACCAAGGCCTTCATAGGAGACAACACAGCACTCATAGACCCATATGTAGTGGTCAGCTTCTTCAAACAAGTGGTGGGTTGAATCTCTACAACTATCAGCTGACATTTTAATACATGCTCATTTAAAAACTGATTGGAAAGCTCACAGCAGCTATTGTACAGGTTTATGACCAGTTGGTCAAATCTTAAGAGGAAGACAGCGACTGTGTTTTTAGTGTAATTAAAGCCATAAAGCTGTCTAATTGCTAGGTCCACCTTTGCTGTCTCTATAGAGGATTGCACTTTTCCATCAGGGCTCTAATCATAACGTATACCGTTGGGGACAAATTTCCCCAATATTGAAATATGCTCAAATGCCCCCTGATATAAAAAAAAAAAAATAAAATAGTTATGCTACAACAGATTCCCGTGCACCAACATCCAAAATGATTATCATAAGATGAAATCTTAGTTATAAAACTAAAGAAATCAACATTATTATCATTACCTGTTCTAGTATTACGATGCTCTGCAGTTCTACGTGTGTTTTTTTCCAGGGGCCATACCCTAGCAGAAGCGTTGCAGGCTACAATCAGTGTCAGATTTGCAGATAATGGTTTGGCAGGTTTTCAAACCCTATCCCCAATGGAAAGATGACACCCATTCTAACCAAAACCTATGCCAAAAAAGCTTTCTAGCTCCAGGGTTTGCTTCCTGATTATGTAACCCATTGAATATGCCCAGTTGAGTTTCCGCTGCTGGCCCCGCCTACTAGTTCCCACTACAGTGTGATGATGTTACAGATTTTACAAAAGCTTTTACAAATATTACACCTCCATGGGTCAAAAATTCCTAACAGAGTCATAATCGATCTTGTTTGCAGTTCTTAGTGTCCTGTCAACGGTTTTACAGACATCGCTTTTATTTTGGTGGTTTATGGGGAAAATGCTTTTTCTCAATTTTTCACTGTGACCACCATGCCAGTTTGGAAGCAAAGCTGAGTGGTGCCCACCGGGGCCAGGTTGGGGGTAACATGGCTTTTGGTTCGACATAATAGACTGAATCACTGTGACGTTGCATGAGCAGCAACACCCATTTCCAGGTACAAAACTGGCACTTGATTTGTATTGTGGAGATCTGTTTAAATTGTTTATTTTTGTTGACATTATTAGCCATATCTGTGATGTGTAAAGATATATAATCAAACATGCTGGTCCAACGTGTCTGTCATTTCTTTGCTTATCTTCATTTAACAACCTAGCCTTGTTCTCAGGGTCGCACGTCCACTCAGAAGTCCACAGCTGACCCGGTGTGGAACGAGCAGATTGTCTTCACAGAGATGTTTCCTCCTCTGTGTCAGAGACTGAAGATCCAGGTATGAAAGTAGGAGGAGGAAGTGACTTTCTCGGAATTTCACCATGATTTACACAATTCAAATACACAATTACATGACACATGATGTCACAGGATTCTGCCCTCCCTCTTGCCATAGGTCTGGGACGAGGGAAGCATGAATGATGTTGCCATTGGAACTCATTACTTTGACTTGAGACGCATTTCCAATGAACAGGATGGTGACAAAGGTGGGAAGAGTGAATTTCTGATCGTCTCATGGTGACTGTTGTTTACATATTCTCTCTCCATCTTATTCTCTTCTTCTCTTCTGTTTTCAGGGTTTCTACCAACCTTCGGTCCTGCTTGGATCAACGTGTACGGCTCTGCCCGAAACTTTTCATTAGGAGATGACACAGGAGAGCTTAATGAGGGCATCGGAGAGGGAGTGTCCTACAGGTGAGTGTTCAAAGAGAATGATTATTGAAATATTTTTACAGTGAGAAACAATCTCTACGTTAATAATAAAGCAACAATTTTCCAACAACAAGCTGTGAATTTCTTGCTGGTGCTAGGGGTCGGGTGTACATGGAGCTGGCGGTGGAGATCCTATCCGGAGGGACAGGGACAGAGTCCAAACTCATCAAAATAGTCAAGCCTATGAAGGATTCTAAAGCAGGAAAAGCCGGAGGGAAGGACGGCAAGACTCCTGCAGGAGGAGCGGGAGGAGCTGCAGGTGGAGCTGCTGATGATGACAAAGGAAAGCCTGTGGCACCAGAGGTGCTGCCAGTGGAATCTCCTCCTGGGGTAAGGAAACAGATCTTTCTTACAGAGAAAGAAAAGGTTTTTGGTAAGACTGGTCTGGCATATGACAATAAACACTACAATAAATATTAGCCTTTCCTGCGGAGAAAGAGTCTGCAACATAAAAGCTGAGGGTGTTTAGTTCCTGACGACAAAAACAAATTGTTTTGAATATGCCAGATATGCTGACAATAACATTGCCAAGTCTTCTTCATGCTGGGTACCTCTGAGCTGTAATACACCAAGTGAAAATAAATGGTTTCGGCTTTTTGAAATGGAGGATTGCAGACACCAGGCATTATCTTCAGTGGAGGAAAATATATTATTGGGCCATGGAATTGTCTGAAATAATGTTCTGCCAAACAGAATAATGAATTAATGTCAACGTTTCTGTGTCCAGCTGGATACAGACAACATGGAGAGCTTCCTGCTGTTTGGGGCGTTGTTTGAGGCCACCATGATCGACAGGAAGATCGGAGACAAGCCAATCAGCTTTGAGTTCTCCCTAGGTGAGCTGCTAAACCCACTTTTTTTTACTCGAGGTATAGTTTCATCCCTAGAACAATGACAATTGATGGCACTGGTTTCTTTTCCAGTGTAGTTCCACTTGTACTCCAGTCCTGTCCCTGTCTTGTTGTACTGTTTGGTCTTCATGTGGCTTGTGACACATATAGAAACCTCTTCTACGTTTGTTTCCTCCCTCAGGTAACTTCGGTAATGTCTTGGAGCAGTCTGTAGGTATCACTGCCCCCAGTCCTGCTGTCAGTCGGAGGAGAAGAGGTCTGGACGTCCCAGACAGCAGTGACGTTTCGGGCTCCTCCACTCTAAGCAGTTCCCCAACCTCCCCGTCATCCCCCCTCCTGCCCAGAGAGCCTCAGGACCCCACCTTGACCTCCAAGTCCACCACGACTCCAGAGAAACCGCTCATGGTTGAAGGAAACAGGTTGAAACCTGTAGTTGTTGTGCCACAATTCGATTTGATTTTCACTGTAAACATTGTTCATCAACACTGACTATCATATAATTATCACATCACATCTGGATGTGCAAAGATCAACAGATCATTAGTTTTTTTTAATGTCCTGACAACTGTCATTTACATTTTAAAATTCTTCCATAAAGGGATAGAGGGATTTTACACCAACAGTTTGACTTTATCCTGGTGGCTTTTTGCAAGTTCAACTAATATTCAACAAAAATTTCAGTTCAGTTTCTTAAATCTGTCTCGAGGAAACTCTTTACAAAAATGTAATAGAGGACCTCTGAGATAGACAATACATCTCCAATGCTGTTGGTGTTACCTCCAGAAAAAAAAACAAAAAAAACACTGATCCTGCTTTTGAATTTGACAGTTGAAGTTTAATGCTCATTTGGACTGATTTTTGATTTGGAATCAAAATGGTGACATTTGTAGTGGCTACAAGTTACACTTGCAGACACACTGAAAAAAATGTTGGGCCCAGTCGCTTCACTTTGTTATTGGGTATAAAAGTGAAAGTCCTGACCTTTTGCGTTTTGCAGTTCCTGTGTACAGTGTTTTCTAGTTTACAGTACATTGCCCTTCATTGTTTTCGACACTCTCTTAGTTCATTGTGTAGATAACTGTGTGGTAATGTGTGCACATTCAGGCACTACATGTATCTGCCCCTGGAGAAGAAGCCATGTGTTAATGTGCTGAGTCACTGGGAGGACCGAACATACCGACTGTTCAACTCCAATATGCTGGAGAATATAGCTGTTGTCTTTGTATGTACCCACACACACACACACATACACAGACGCCCTGTTCTTATTTTGTTTGGCTTTAGTTATTCTATAGTTAGAGTTATAGACCTGATTTGAAGTAATTTCTGTATGAACAGTTTCCACCGACATCCTTAGAAGGAACTTAGATGCACTGCATATTTCTTGTCTTTTAGGAGGAGGGTGTAGCCAGCGCAGCTGCGCTACACAAGAAGTCAGATCCAGGGGCTGAGCAGGCGCTCAAAACAGTCCTTGGAGAATTCTGTATGGATGCCAGGTACTCAGACAATCAAATCTAGTTAGTGTCTCACAGCAGCAAACATTAGAAAGCTGTATGCTGTTTCTTTATGAAAAAAAATAAGCATGCTTCTTATTGCTCCAATGTAAAAAAAGTATTTAGTCATTTTGTCAAAACTGAGAAAACATCTCACCTTCATTAAAGCTGCTGTCAGTGTTATATTCTTATTTGAATTAGAGTTAAATAGCTCTGTATTACAACAGTAATCACTGGTATAGAGTGTTTTCCCAGTCCCATGTTTTCTTCTGCCCGCTCATGTAGTAAAAGAGAAGAGACATTTTCTGGTATCCCTGCCCACTTTATCCAATCAGGACAGAGAACTGCCATGACAGGGGGTCCTGTCTGCATAGCAGGATCCTCCTCCTGTTTGCTGCTGACTGGAGATTACCGCGTTCATGTGGTGATGTAGAGAGGAGGGATGGGATCGCTAACGGCAAAACTGACAGGAAGTTAACGCTTACAGCAGCTTTAAAAAAGTTAAACGTTGGTCCAACAAAGAAGTTTTATTTATGAAAATATTCAGCGGCTCCTGACTGTTTCAATTCTCAGGTCAGTGTCAGATTTTTATAGACATGATTTTGTAAAGTCCTGTTAAAATGATATACATACACTATGTTAAGGCATGAACTGTTTCAAAACCTGGAGCCTACGTTACCCACAGTGCAACTCAGCCACTGAGCGACTCCACAGAGGCAGTTGATCAGATTACATGCAGCTTCCTCTGTGAACACAAAAGGCTTCATACGACTCCCTGAGACCTTTTAAGCATTAAACATAAAGAAACCTCATTAATCTACACTATTTCACTTGCTAGGATCGTCACTCTCACTCACTCTCTATCATAAAGTGACAGAAAGATCAGTGTCGCATTAGTAATTGGACAGCCTCTCATATTCATTAGAGAGACAGGGCAAACCTTCATATGGTTGCTCTATATCATATAGTGAATTACAGAATGCAAACGCAGTCACTGAGGAGTGTTTAATCACACCATGATACAGCCAGATAATGGAAGATAACCCTATTTATTGTCCTAGTGTGTTCCAATCCAACGGTAGCGCTGTACATTATGATGCACAATTCCACCATTTCGCTACTGTTTTTCAGGGGAGAGTGTAGACAGACATGCTGACACCGGCTGCTTCTTTTCACCATGAGCTTGTTGTGTTTTCCTCTGCAGGAGTTTCATAGCAACAGCAGAGGCCAAGTTGAAAGCGGAGCTAAAGTCGAGCTACCTGACACAGCTGGACAAGAAGCGCCTCACCATGTGTAAACAGGAACTGGTGGGAAAACACACGCGAGCAGTACACACACACACACACACACACACAAACTACAGTGCACAGGATCTTTAAGGCCATACGACTGAGTGGAACATTTTGCTGCTACAAGAGATCCTTCATTAACTGTCTTTTTTTTGTGAATAACAAAAACGAATAAATCAAAATCGATCTGTTTTTCGTGACTGAATACAAACAATTACCTTAAAGGACAACACAACATTTCAGATAACACACTGTCAGAGAAATGTGCTTTCAGTACAGTGGGACATTTTTTGAACTTTTATGGGTTCAGAATAATGGGCCTTTGGAAAACTGGGTAGTCCGCAGGTGCAGGTGTTTCTCCAGGTCAGGTGTTTCATCAAGCCTCAACAGTGTTAATCATCAGTGGTGTTTGTGTGTGTGTGTGTGTGTGTGTGTGTGTGTGTGTGTGTGTGTGTGTGTGTGTGTGTGTTGCAGGAGAGTATGATAACAGAGGCCCAGTCCTTGGGAGACAGGAAGAGAAAAGCCGGTGGTGTGAAAGAAATGCTGCAGGATGCAACAAAACTCGCACACAAACTACACTTTCTTGTGGAGGAGGTAGGGGACTCACCCTGTGTGTGTGTGTGTGTGTGTGTGTGTGTCTTTTTTGTGTACATCTTGTCGTTTGTGTGTACCTTGTACATCATAACTTTTCTTACTCACTTGGCATGCTTTCACACGCTGCAGCCACAGCACACTGTGCCCGACCTCTTTGTGTGGTTGCTGAGCAACAACAAGCGTGTTGCATACGCTCGGGTCAGAACCAGAGACCTGCTGTACTCTAGCAGCCGAGAGGCCCGAGGAATCCACTGTGGCAAGATAATAACTCTGTTTCTGAAGGTAAACACACATACATAAGTATGACTATCCTATGATGATGATGATTATTATTATTATTATTATTATTATTATTATTATTATTATTATTATTATTATTATTATTATTGTTGTTATTGTAGGAAGGCTGGCAGAGACAAACTAATGCAGGTGTGTGTTTGTGTGTGTGCAGCCTCCAGGGAAGCGTGTTGCAGGCTTGTCAGTCCAGGCGAAGTTGGATGTGTATCTGTGGTATGGATCCTGCTCAGACTCCAGCCACATGCTGGACGACATACCTGCAGGATTCAGTCCGGCCACGGGGGGCGCAGACGCCAGCAGCCCTCCAAAGTGCCTGCTCAGTGCAGGTGAGAGAGACATTTTTATATTCTTCCATTTCTATGGTTATTTTTCTTCCCTTCAAATCCGCACAATGCATTTGCCTTCTGTTTCTGGCTTCTTTTGGACCACAACCAAACACTGTCAAACAAATTCCACTGCTAAGACTCTTAAACTGTTTTGAGTACAATCTGTCATGTATAGGAAAAGGAACTGGTTTATCTTCAAATCCATTACATCACTGTTATATTAGGTTTCAAGCAGTAGTGTGTGTGTGTGTGTGTGTGTGTGTGTGTGTATGTGTGTTTGTGTCTCCAGAGCAGCATAGGTTCCAGCTGAGGTGCCACATGTATCAGGCTCGTGGTCTGATTGCTGCTGACAACTCAGGCCTGTCTGACCCTTTTGCTCGAGTCACCTATCTGTCACACAGCCAAACCACCAATGTGAGTATGTGTGCTTGCACGGGTTTGACTTCACAGATACCGAATCACACTCACAACAGTTGGCAGCCCTGATTTTAAAGTCCTTTTTACATAATGAACAATATGCTCCCACTTTGCATTAGAAGTCTCATAACACCGCTCTTGTCTCAAGTCAGCTGATTATACTGCTACCACTTCATTACCATGGCCTCAGGTGAAACATGTTAACATGTTAACTGGTGGGAATTTCACCATCAATTTGTTTTTAAAGAAGAAAACATCAAAGTGTCACAATACAAATACAAACACAAATTATTGATTTTCTCTTGTCTTTGAATAATTGGTATTAAAGTGATCTGAACGTGATTGTTTTACACATATATAAGTAAGGATTTTACCACTAGCTGAATTATTTTCAAATATGGAGCAGGTTTTAACTGAGTCTGAGTCCAGACTCTTCCTGCTCTCACACACAGCCAGCCACTCTCTGTCAGTGTATGTTCCCTCCCCTTCAGATCTACAGTTAGAGTATGAGTGAAACTGAGCTGACATGCCTCATTCACTGCACAAACACATGTTGTTTGGATCAGAGCTCAAACTAGTTTCAGTTATGTGGAAGTGAAACTCAGAGAGACAGAAGTGAAATGGTGCAGAAAGGAGTTCAGCTGCACCAGGATACCTTTGTTTGGTCAATCTGTTTGGATCTACTGAAGGATCCGGTGATTATTCCCTGTGGACACAGCTACTGCACGGACTGTATCAAGATCACTGGGACACGGAGGATGAGAAGGGGATCAACAGCTGCCCTCACACCGAGGCCTGAGCTGCTGAACAGCACCATCTTAGCAGTTTTAGTGCTATGCTGGACCTGAAGATATGGCCTGTGATGTCTGCACTGGGAGAAACCTGAAAGCATTAAAGTCCTGTCTGGTCTGTCTGGTCTGTGTGGTCTTGTACGGTGAGAAACACCTCCAGTGTCATTATGACGTAGCTCCATTACAGAAACACAAGCTGGTGGAGCCCACTGAGAAGCTCCAGGAGAACATCTGCTCTCGTCATGATGAGGTGATGAAGATGTTCTGCCCTACTGATCAGCAGTGTATCTGTTATCTCTGCTCTATGGACGAACATAAAGGCCACGACACAGTGTCAGCTGCAGCAGAGAGGACTGAGAGGCAGAGAGAGCTGGAGGGGAGTCGACACAACATCCAGCAGAGAATCCAGGACAAAAAGGAAGATGTGAGGCGCTTCAACAGGAGGTGGAGGCCATCAATAGCTCTGCTGATAAAACAGTGGAGCACAGTGAGAAGATCTTCACAGAGCTGAACTGTCTCATGGTTAAAAGACACTCTGATGTGAAGCAGCAGGTCAGATTCCAGCAGGAAACTGAAGTGAGTCGACTCAAAGAGCTTCAGGAGAAGCTGGAGCAGGAGATCACTGAGCTGAAGAAGCTCTCACACACAGAGGATCACACCCAGTTTCTACACAACTACCTCTCACTGTCAGCACTCAGTGAGTCTACACACTCATCCAGCATCAAGATCCGTCCTCTCAAGTACTTTGAGGAAGTGACAGCAGCTGTGTCAGAGATCAGACATAAACTACAGGACATTCTTGGACAGAAACAGACAAACATCTCACTGACAGTGACTGGAGTGGACGTTTTACTGCCAGAACCAGAGCCCGAGACCAGAGATGACCTCTTGAAATATTCACATGAAATCACACTGACCCTGCATCATTTAGGATTCAACAACAGTGTTATCCTAGTCACCCTGACAGATTCACTGACAGGCCTCAGGTCCTGAGCAGAGAGAGTCTGGCTGTATGTTGTTATTGAGAGGTGGAGCATAGAGGGCTAGGAGTTGGCGTAGTCACATACAAGACTATCAGGCGAGCAGGTGTGTCAGGTGAATGTAGATTTGGATACAATGATAAATCTTGGATGTTATTGTGTTGCACAGAAAGTTATCACTTTTATTACAACAGTGCCCTCGAACCTTTCTCTGGACCTCGGTCCTCCAGAGTTGGAGTGTACCTGGATCACAGTGCAGGCATTCTGTCCTGACTCTCCTCCACAGAGTCCACACCACATTCACTCAGCCTCTCTATGCTGGACTCTGCTTTTTTTCCTGTCCCGTCCCAACATGATGGGCAGTACTTTGACGTGTTTTTGTTCTGCAAATGATTGAGTGTCTTCAGGCAGCAAGGGTTAAGGTTTAAACCATGAATAGAACAAACATGAAGAAAGCCTTTTCTTCTCCTCTTCATCCATGTTGTTGTACAGAGCTGAGTATATGTTCGGAGCAGAGGAGCATTTGTCAGTAAGTCTCTGTCCTAAAACAGCTTCGTCACAAATAGATGAGCAGAGTTGGATCTTTTTAGATATTTTTTTGAGCACCTGATCAACAAAGAGGATTTATTACACAGACTACAACACTAAACAGGGGTTTCTTCTGCTGAAAGAATCTTTTAAAAGTACTAAAGGTGTTATTTTCTGTTGACATTAAAAGACTTCAGGGGATTATTTTAAACTTCACTGTATCACTTTAGTAGTTCAGTAATCCATCCCAGTTCACTGCTGGTCAAACAACTGGAGTGTGGGATGGTTACTAACTTCAGGCGGTACGAGCCGACTACCTTGCAAAACATACTCCTTCACAGTGAGCTTTTATCCCTGAAAAAGGCATTTTGAGTAGGTTTATGGTCACCTGTGGCAAGATGTTAAAAACTGGTCAGACTATTTGAATTTGTTGATAAATCGTGCACATTCAGACCATATTCACCAGAATCTGAAATACTGGCTTTCAACTGAGGAATATAGTTGGCCACTATTTACACATGAGCATGAACCGTATCTCTAAAACAGGTACTGTAATGTCAATAACAAATACAGCCCAAACTGTATACTGCAGTCACATGAAGTCTGTATTTACTTCTAGTACATGCATTTTACTTCCCAAATCCCTGTTCATAGCTGTAACACTCATGTGCATGTGCTTTACAGCAGTAAGCCCATTGTCTTATTTTACACTCAGGTAAAACAAACGGCTGCCCATTCTCATTTCCTGAAAGCTTCATAAGACCTTGTACCACTTAACAGTGACTTTAGATAAATACGTTGCATGTTCAGCTATTTTTATTTTTTGCCTCATTTTCACTGGATTGGGCCAAAAACAGGCTGCATGTAGCCTTGTCCAGTTCAGGGCAAAATCATACAGGCAGGCCATGCCAAAGAAGTGATACAAAGCTTCTATTTTTAACTGACATCCAAAATGTGATGGGATATTCTCCATCTCAAGCTGTGTGGACAAAAACATTGTTATTCATGTAGACTGATCCTGAGCTGAGCTGGGCTCTCCAGGTCTGATTTTTTTTTTTTGTGTGTGTGTGTGTGTGTGTGGCTGTCAGGTGATCAGTCAGACTCTCAGTCCAACATGGAACCAGTGTTTGCTGATGAGCAGTCTGCTGCTGAGTGGAGATCTGCAACACATCGAGCAGGAGCCGCCACGCATTCTCATCGAGGTGTACGACGACGACGCACTGGTAATACCATGTCGATAAACACACAGATGGATTCATCAAGTAGTAGTTTGATCACTGCTAGCTTCTGACCTCCTCCCTCTGACGTCACCCTGTCCCCCGCTGTGTGCAGAGTAAGGCGGAGTATCTGGGAGCCACAGTGGCGGTGCCTGAGGTCCGCCTGTCCTCTGACCCCTACACGCCTCCAGTTCTGCAGTACAGCCCTCTGCACTGTGGCAGCCAGTCAGGAGGAGACCTGCTGGGTGCATTTGAACTGCTGCAGGTCAGTCACAGTGACTTTATGTACCGTTCAGTTTCCATCATGATGATACAGGATGTAAAATAAATACTGATAATGAGGAAGTGTCGTTGTGATGACTGTGTGTAGATCCCAGAGTCCGGAGAGCAGAGTCTGCCGCAGCTAGAGGAACAAGAAGGAGGGATCTACACAGTTCCTGCCAACATCAGACCTGTCCTCAGCACCTACCGACTGGAGGTGTGTGAGTGTGTGTGTGTGTGACATATGGCTTTTCGTATTTTGTGACCCTGTTGTTAAAGACCTTTCCCAGGATAAATTGTCGTTAATGTCGTGGCAACATCAATGAAAGAAACACTGAAAGCGAACAGCAGCTGAGTGTTACTGTTGGACCACTCTCAGCTGGACACTGAACTTATTTTCTGCTGACATTTCAGCAGAAAACTTTTTTTTCTTCTGAGAAGCTGACAGGTCGGCTGAAAGGCCGCTCCAACCACTTAGCCATAACAAACCTCTGTGTGTGTGTGTGTGTGTGTGTGTGTGTGTCTTCATCAGGTGTTATTCTGGGGTTTGAGGGAGCTGAAGAAGGTTCAGTTCCTGTCCGTCGATCGCCCACAGGTACATGTATACACACACATGCAATTTTTATTTTGGTCACACTCAAGACTTCATACTTTTTTAAGAGCTTGTTTGGTTAAACTCGAGCTCTCATTTCCAAACCATCATCCTTTCCTAAACCTAACCAAATAGTTTTTAGACCTCTATTTTAAAAGTGTAACCAGAAGATGCATATTTATATGCGTAACAACACAGAATGAGTATGGGTTGTATCAACATGTAGGCGAGGTTCAATGTGACCTGCAGGTCTGTTACATGAAAAAAAAAAAACCTCATCGCCCCAAAACATCCTTGAACAGAACCTGTGAAAGAGCAACAGAGAACCATAAAAAGGGAAACAGGATCTGATGTCCAGTTAGTGTACACATTAGGAGAGAGAGAGAGGCTCTGGAGAATGTGGAAATCAGACATATTAATAAAGACCCTCATGGAAATAATGACAAGCCCCTTCTCTCTTTCTCTAGGTGTTTATAGAGTGTGCAGGTAAAACACTGCGTTCCTCCGTCATACAGAAGTACAAGTCCAACCCAAACTTCAGCACACTGGTGGATGTCATAGAGCTGGTAAGACTGATACAGGATTTACAGTGAGTCATAATATAAGTGTGAAGCATTCCAAATACAGCAGATTTTACTGGGGAGCAGTCCTAAAGGGGAACTGGTCTGATTCACCATGTGGCCAAATGTACCTGGACAGTCCTGTCCACGTGTTATGACATGTTGATGATACTGTGCTTCGAAAAGTGCGGCAGCAGTTTAGGGGAGGCCTATTTCTGCACAAAGCCTTCTCCATAATTAAAAAATCCAGTCTCCAGTTTTGTGTGGATGATCCTCTGGCCTCAACTCTATCCAACACCGCTGGGATAAACTGGAACACCTACTGTGAGCTTGCATTGGACCTCAGTAGTGCTCTGTTGGCTGGATGGGAACATATCCCTGCGGCTAGGCTCCAAAATCTGGTGGATATCTGATACAGATAAAAACTTAAGCTCATGGTTTGAAATGAGATGTCCACCAATCACATACGGGTATTCACGTCCCCACATACTTTTGGCCATTTAGTACACTATGGAATGAGGACGTTTATTGGATTATTACCACTATTTCTTCTAACATGAAAGCTGTACTCTGCTGACCTTCAGGAGTTACCAGAGAACGAACACCTCCATCCTCCTCTCAGTGTCACTGTTGTTGATTGGCGGGCCTTCGGTCGCAGCACGTTGGTTGGAAACCACATCATCAACAACCTCAAGGCCTTCAAATACACTCCACCTCCAGCCCTGCCTGCTCCCGTACAGACACACCAACCTCCCAAGGTGGAATACGCCCTTGAACCAGCGCTAACACCAGAGCCACAGAGCACTGAGGGTAATTAATGCGTTTATTTCATTTACGTGATGATGCTGATGCTTGCTCTTGACCCGAGGGAACATTTTTAATTTGTCTCTCATCCATTAGGACTGTCCCAGCATTCTGGGGAGACCAGTGCGACTGTATCACTAACAAATCAGGACTTTCTCATCACTGTGGAGGATGAAGCCCCACCTCCAGCCCCGCCCACACCAAAGCAGGAAGAACCCATGAAGAAAAAGGTGAACATTAATGCATATATAAATAAATGCCGATAGATATTCTGATGGATCACATGCATGTGTGTGTGTATTTTAAATCCAGGACAGCAGAACAAAGACCGCACGTCGTTCCACCAAGCGGAGGAAGAGGACCATCGCTGACGAATCAGCAGAGTGTGTCATCGACTGGTGGTCCAAATACTATGCATCTGTAGAGAAAGAGGTACAGATGATTGATGAGATTTATTGCCAAAGGTGATGAACCTTTTTGTATAAATAGAAACATGAACATGTGTTTGTGTTCCAGGCCAAACAGAAGGACAGCTCTCCTTTCCCCCAGGTCTTTGAAAAAGGTAGGAACTCTTCTCTTGTTTCATCACGCCTCCGCCAGTCTGGCTGAAGGTGCCGTTGTTTGTTTAATCCGATGTCAAAGGTCCATATCGGTGAACTAGTCACCCCTCTATCTATGGGATGTGAACGAACCCTGAAAGACACCCAAAAATGAAAATTCAGTCATTATCTCCTCCCCTCTTGCGGAAGGAAAAGCAGGTAAAATTTCGTAGTCCACAAAACGTTTTTCGAGCTCTACAGCAAAACAGTGTCGCAACAGTCACATAAACCCACTGAAGTAGCTGGGGACAAAAACATGAAATTGCTGTGTACAGCTCGTATGGCGTATTCCAAGTCTCCAGAAGCACAGAGATCCCAAACTGATGTGAAAGGACGTTGTCAACACCCTCGCCATGCGTTTGAGCTTGTTCACCCACAGCAGATGTTTATTACCTAGCAGGTACAGAGAAGGTTTCAGATTAAAATGAAAGTATAAAGAACATCTTCTCAAATAAAAACATGTGTAGGTCATCGACGGCTACTTTTATGTTACTGTAGAAACACAGCAAATACAAATTGTAAAAAAATAACAAAAGCTGTATACCTGATATTTTATGTCCCTAAGGACATTGTTAAAGTTTTCTTTTTTCCTTTTCTTTTTATACCGTGATACATACAGTAGCAGAATTTTTCACCAGTCGATGCTGTGTTCCCATCGCGTTTCTGCTGCCATCAGGTGGCTGATAAAGTTTTTGCAGATTTAAACAACCATAAAAAGTACGACAGGCTCCACTCCACACTAGATGTTGGTTGTGGTGTGCAGCTTTGGTGTTTGCCAACAAAAAGAAAGAGAAGAAGATTTAGCAGGTTTTAGAAGAAAGTTTTAGCCCTTTTCCTTTTGTCCGGGTGTTCCAGTGTGAGCTCACCAGCGGCTGTGATCAGTGAAATCTTTGCAACACATTTGTAAAGCGCATGTTACTTTCACCGCTGATAGTTTTTAATTAAGGTCTCTTATAGATATGTTGGGTGAACTGGTCCTAGATCAGGTAATCCCATAATTTTCCCCTGACCCACACACATGTGGTTGTGTATTGCAGCTTTGCCGTACCAGAGCTTGCTCAGCGCTGGAATAGACTCCTTGGGTAAGGACTGGAGGAGTTGTGTCATCCAGGGGCAGCATGGCCCGTTCATTCTGACTTCCTGGGGCAAAATGTTCTGCTTACTAACCTGTTTACTGACTGAGGCTGTGGGAACTGACTGTATCTCACTGGTTTCTGTGGAAAAACCCTGTGTATTGGCAGCTGTGGTGTTCAGCTCGTTCAGGGTGTGACACTGTCAGTCCTGTCACTGCATGATCTGCCCTGCAGCTACCACTGTTGACCTCCAGCTCCTGCTTTTTTGCATACTATGTGTTGGCCCGAGTTTATCGTCCAAGGATCAGTGTACAGTTCTTCATGGTGGACGGAGTCTGAAGAGTTAATTCTGGTGGAGAGGTTTTCACAGATATCACTGTGAGGATTCTGAGTGACAGTTCCTGAATTTACCACAAAACTGACCGACTCCAGTTTGCTTCCTGATGTTACCTGCTGTGTCAACACAATGCTACGCCGCTTTGTGTCGAGAAGCACTGAATACATGTCTGGTTTGTTTCATCAGTCAGCAGCTCGGATGGAGATAAAAAGAAAAAACAGAAAGGAAAAGGAACCCTGGAGCCCAGCGTTGGTCAACCTACTAAATTAGCCACACTAAAGGTACTCAGTTCACTCACACTGCACACAAGACTGATGACAAACAGTTACATTCAATGACGTTAGATGTTCAGAATGAAAGAGCGACCAGTTGTGATGAACCTCTGAAAATACAACACACACAGTTCATTAATGCTCTAGGAAGCCTTGCTGGGAACAGTGTAAAGACTGACTGTAGTTGATTGACAGCTTCCTCGCCCTCCTATTAGCTTCAGCACATCTGTTTGAGTGGGACAATGTGCATTATCATTAGTTTATAGAGTTTCTGACATCAGGAACATCTCACCATAGCTCACATCACTGCTTGTAAAGGGTAGAATGTTTTTTCTTCCACTAACATGACCCATTACACATAAATGCTGACATGATTCTGTTGTCTGTGGAATTTCTTCAATTATCTTGGTGGATTTTAAAAAAAAGAACCTCTATTACCTGTCAGTTAAAAGTTTTAAACAAACCCAATATATTCCAATATACTCAATCTAATGACTGAACCACTGGTAGAACAACAAAGCCCTATCCATACATGACCAGTACAACCAGGAGACTTCATGTGATTTAGAAGTGTTTCATGCAGCTTCACATGGGATGAGCAAAGTCTGTACTTTACTCCTATTTACTGACATTATCTCCTGGATATGAAGTCAAGGCTCTGCATAACATCAACCTACAGAAGTGAAACGCGTCTTCTTCAGCAGTCACATTATCATTATTGTAGTTTAGCGTTGATTTGCCCTCTTCTTGCATGTTTTTCACACGTAAATACACATTTGCAGCTCATTCAAATCAAGTGAAAGATGCTTTACACACATGCTATTAGGATCCCAGTCGTCCTCCACAATTATAACAAATTCCAATTCCAATTACAGCTTCAGAGGAAATCTCACTAATCTGTGGCATTATTAAAATCCCTCAATATACCTTCACATTGATAAATGTTAGGCAGAGGAATGTTAAAATGATGCTCATGATGTCTCTACAGCTGTACAACAGGGAGCTGGAGGCAGAGTTCGGGCCTTTTGATGACTGGGTGAACACATACGAGCTGTTCAGAGGGAAAGCCAGCGAGGAGGAGGGGGCGACCGAGGAGAGATTTGTTGGAAAATTCAAGGTGAGACGATTAGCTCGAATGTCTTTACCTTTACGAATGTCTAAACATACTGACGACATATCCTCACACTGATCTAATCCACTATGTGCATATGCAGGGACGATTCTGCCTGTATAAACTGTCTGAGGATGATGAAGAGGACCGGGGCGAAGCCGGTGACGCTGGGCACTTCAGAGTCAACAGAGGAATCCCTCCCAATAGCCCGGTCCAAGTCCTCATACGGGTTTACATCGTCTCTGTGCGTTCTCATTTGTAAAGATAAAACCGATACTGAGGGGTTTATATTCTTTAATTCACACAGTCTCCACACTGTATTTTAAATAAATGCACACACACAGCTGATAGGAGCATCTCAGAATACAGAAATTGTCCACAAAATGACACAAATAAGCATATAATTTCATATGCCTAAAAGTATAACTGAATAAACCATGAAAACAGTGTGTGGAACAGTCAGAGCTCAATGTTTGCGTTATTCTGCTGGGTTTATATTTAAGTGAATTAATTTCATGTACTTTGAGCAAAGTGACTCAAGCTCAGAATAACACATCTGCATTAGAGGGCTTTAAAATCTTTACAACATACATTACTGACAGCTATACAGATACACACCAGAAACACACTGAGAAGTGTGTGATTATTTAAATTAGAGTTCTTTATAATGCCTTTTTCCTTCTGCTTTCTCGTTTAGCCTTTTTCAGAATATTCTGTCCAGTCCTTTTTCAGAATATTCTGTCCAGTCCTTTTTCAGAATATTCTGTCCACATTTACTCAGAGGCTATGATAAAAGTGTTGGCTAAATGTAAGAAAAGCGTAAAAAACCACAAACAAACAAAACTGGTAGTGTGTGATTGCTCCTGTGTGTTTGTGGGCTTTTTTTTTTTAAAACTTCCTATAGCTCTTTTCCATCACTGCAAGTTTAAAGGGCACCTTTTTAAGAACTCTCAACATTATCTACATTTAAACCAGATGTAACACAGTCTAAATGTAGTTTCTCCTGTGTAGTATGACTGACTTCAGCATCCCATATTTTCATTATATGATGTCATTGTTGCATGCGGGGTTGACGTCCTCTCTTTTGATTTGGTATTTTTGTTGAGTCAAGTGGCCCCTTAGTACCACACTGAGGTCATTGCCTTAATAAAGGCCACTGACAGTGTAACAACTATCATGCAGGTCAGTTGAAGCTGGAGTTGATGTTAGATAGTAAGATGTTAGAGACCAAGTGTCCACCGTGAGCGCAGCACGTCATTGTCATCATTAACCATACCCAACTACTACTTGCGTCTCATTCACATGTAAGGAAACATCTCACATGATCATAATTAATGCACACAAAAAAACATGGCTATTGCTAGCACTCACCGCTGCTAAGCTATCTTAGCTTGTTCGTTTTGGCACACTGTGCTTTCTCGGCCATTCTTGTGCAATTAGCTTGCTAAGTGCTGGCTCAAATCATATTCACCTACCCCTGTGGAAGACTTCGGTCATAATGAGTGCCCGGCATAGTGCAAAGAACTAGAATGTGACAGAACACCCTTCAGAGTGTAGGTTTACCACTGTTTTCCCAAAATAATTGACAGGGCTGATAATGTTGTGATCAAATGGGCCAGATCCGACTGATTTCCTGACTATCACACTGGGAACGGGAGCCTTTCCTACACAAAGTCGAGGAACAAACAACGTGTCAATGTTCTTTCATTTTCTGGGGCGTTTCCTCTACGTAGACTACGTCTACTCAGACTAAAGCATTGTGTTATATAATGTACTGTCCTCTCTTCTCTCCCCAGGCATCGAATCTGCATCCAGCTGACCCAGATGGGAAGGCGGACCCTTACATTGTTCTTCGGCTCGGCAAAAACGAAATCAAAGACCGAGACAACTACATCCCTAAACAGCTGAATCCTGTGTTTGGAAGGTTACTGACTGACTGACTCCAGCTTGCCTCTGTGTTTTAAAGTTGAACGCATTTCACTTTTGAAGCCAGAACTTCTCGAGCTCTTTCTCTTTCATCTCTTCTTCAAGGTCTTTCGAGATGCACGCAAAGTTTCCTCAAGAGTCTCTGCTGTCGGTGCTGATCTATGATTATGACTTGGTGGGAGGGGACGACCTGATAGGAGAGACTCGCATTGACCTGGAGAACCGGTTCTACAGTCGACACAGAGCTACCTGTGGACTCCCGGCTGAGTACAGCCTGTAAGTCTGGGTGCCTTCATTCAACCGGAGAAACTCAGTTTGAGTTATCTATTTTCTTGGATTCCTTCTGCTGGTTGGAGTTACTCTTACTTCATCTCCTTGCTCTTATTTGATGAGGAATTTAGAAAAAAGAACTTTCATTCTATGAAACCAATCTATTATAGGAAGAAAGACCGGCATGTTTGGGGAAACCTTTCCGAAGCTTTCATTATTAACTTGTATTTTGTTTGATAATCATATGAAAACAAGACAGAAGTGTGTTTCCTTTGCCCCTCTCTTAGCGATGGTTATAACGCCTGGAGAGACTGTCTGAAGCCATCTGAGCTGCTGTCCAAGCTGTGCAGAGAGAACGGTCTTGAAGATCCTCAGTTCAGACCAGGACGCATCACTGTGGCTGAAAAGGTTTTCACTGGAAAGACACTCTTCATGCAAGAAGGTAAAGATGTGCTCTTGGTCTCCTCCTTGAACTTTTAGTTTACCTACCAACCTTCAGCATTTTGAATAAGCACTGAGTACACAGTTAATAAATCCTTCACAACACACAATACTGTAGTTGCAACCAGCTACCAGGACATGTTAACTAATCATTAAAGCGAAACTCTCGCCAAAAAGCAACCAAGGCTTTATTTGGGATTGAATATGAGTCAAACCTTCGTGTGAAAGCATAATTACGACGAAAGAGGCACTTTTCAGATTTACCGTAGTTTCGGTTTTGGGCACGTTAATTTTGAGCGGGAGTGCATGGGGCAAGAAATGCTAGCATCAAAATCGCTATTTTTAGAACACTAAGAAGGCTCGACACAACATGAAACTTTGCTCGTAGCATCACTAGGGTCTCTACTTATGAACAAGAGCATTGAGAACATTGTTTGTGTACACAGAGTTTATGAAAAAGAAGGTTTTTGAACTACTCACGTTAGCTGCTGCGCTCCTGCGCGTCACCGTCATGCCAGACAAAAAGTGTATATCCCCGAGTACGACCTGACAGGCAGGAGAGTAATGGTGAACCGCCCCTCAAGCGTGCCTGTCAGGTCGCACTCGGGGATCGACAGTTTTTGCCTGCAATGACGGCAACGCGCAGGAGCGCAGCAGCTAACATGAGTAGTTCAAAAAACTTCTTTTTCATAAACTCTGTGTACACAAACAATGTTCTCAATGCTCTTGTTCATGAGTAGAGACCTTAGTGATGCTACGAGCAAAGTTTCATGTTGTGTTGAGCCTTCTTAGTGTTCTAAAAATAGCGATTTTGATGCTAGCATGTCCTGCCCCATGCACTCCCGTTCAAAATTAACATGCCCAAAACCGAAACTACGGTAAATCTTAAAAGTGCCTCTTTCGTTGTAATTATGCTTTCACACAAAGGTTTGACTCATATTCAATCCCAAATAAAGCCTCGGTTGCTTTTTGGCGAGAGTTTCGCTCTAATGTAAAGAATTTGTCAAAAATTAGAGTTTTTCTATGAAGACAGTAAATATCATTACAACTGCTTTACTATGTGGACAAGCCTCCCTTTGCTATCATACTAGGCTATAGCTACCACATAGCTATAATTCTCTAACTAAATTAAGCATTTGAAAGGTATAAGGTGTTATTCTTAATGCAGAAATATGTAAAAATCCACAAGTTTACTCAATATAAAGCTGTGTTTCATTTGGTCACCTGTCACTGTAACTTCGGGGAGAGAGTCCTCTGACTCTGATGAAGGGAGCCGGAGAATGTTTCTTAACAAACCGTGAATGAAACTAAAAACATGCGTGGTTTCATGAACACCTGTGCCTCAGTCAGATTAGAATGATTTTCATCAGCAGTGGTGGTCGTTTTAATGTGGGTTCGGAATTACGTTTTTGGCCATTAGCTGTAAGCTAGCAAGCAACAATACACACTGAGGGGGTGTGTGTGTGTGTGACATTAATGAATATGCTGCGTGCACATCTCTCAGATGAGCCAGTGGAGTCCTATGAGCATCTGTCTCTGAAGATCCTGCATCGCTGGGCAGAGATCCCAGCTGTGGGATGCAAGCTGGTGCCAGAACACATCGAGACCAGAACGCTGTTTAGCAAGGCTCGGCCTGGCATGGACCAGGTACTTTGAATATTATCCAACAAAGTACATTTTATGAATGTAACATATCTTGACACAGCGGATATTAAGCATAATTTTTTCCAGGTTCATGAATCCTGCTTCCAAATAGGAGCAGACATTCTGTCATCCAGCAGCCTCCTTTTTTTAGAATAAAAGCATAATTTACAAATGTAATCTGATAAAATTGTTTATGAATCAAATGTCTAAGTACTTGTGTCTGGTACCGGTACTTTATACTCACATTGTTTAATGATCAACAGCGCTTGAGAAAATGGAGCTCATAATCTGTGCTCAATTCACTGTCATTTCTTTGGGTTGCAGCTTTATTTTGTTTCTTTACAGAAGCTCAATGACTGGCCTCACACATGAGTCTTCTTCAAGTGCTTTCCTCTCTGCATTGCAGCTTTCCCCATTCATAGCAGCTATGCCAGAGTGCTATCATGTGAGAAACACATGTATCTTTGCGGAATCTTTTCAGCACTAGAACATAATATATGTGTGTGTGTGTTTGTGTTTGTGTGTAGGGCCAGGTCCAGATGTGGGTAGACGTGTTTCCCATGGACTTGCCTCACCCGGGACCTTCGGTGGACATTTCACCTCGAAAACCAAAAGGGTCTGTAAAGGTCCCATATTTTGCTCATTCTAATGTTTTAGATGTTTTTTATGTCATGTGTCTATTCAAAAATGTTCACATTCTTTTCTGTTCAAAAAACACATTTTCTCATACTGCCCTACTGCAGCGCCTCTATTCACCCTCTGTCTGAATGCTCTGTTTAAGCTCTTGTCTCTTTAAGGCACCACATTAAAAGCCCAGTCTGCTCTGATTGGTCAGCTCTCAAAGGCCTGAACAGGCACTGCCCGTCATATTTCTGCATGTGCTTTGGGGCGTGGCTGTGGGTGGTGGTTGTATAGTTGTGACATCACAACCTTGCAGAGGTCCTAATAGCTCATTAAAGACAGTTACTGAATGTTTCTGTGTGCATCTCTCAGTGGACTGAGCATTTTTATATTTTCTCATTATTTATACAGCACCCAGACCAGATTTATTATCGAATAGATTTGGAAGTCTCACTTCATACAATATGGGACCTTTAAAGTCTTGAATTAAACAGTAGTTATTCTACTTATTTTGAAAAGTTGAACTAACAGCCCTGTGTGTGTGTGTGTGTTCAGGTACGAGCTGCGTATCATCATCTGGAACACAGAAGATGTGATACTGGAGGACAGCAACTTCCTGACCGGCCAACAGTCCAGTGACATCTACGTCAAGGGGTAACACCAAGCTCTGTTCAATATTCAGATGTTAATCACACTCAGAAATTTCTATTAGTTTGCTTATCCCTAATTGGACAGAGCATAATACTGCGTGGTCTCTATCTATGAATAATAAACGTCCATCTTTGTCTGTAGCTGGCTGAAAGGTTTGGAGGACGACCGACAGGAGACGGACGTCCACTACAACTCTCTGACAGGAGAAGGAAACTTCAACTGGCGCTTCGTGTTCCCCTTCAACTACTTGCCTGCTGAGAAGGTGCTGACGTATAGACAGGCAGACGGACAGCAGGGTCACACCTGCTGAAACAAGCATGGCCTTGAATCCGCAGCAGCTCCAGCCGTTATGCTGACGCAGAAAAATGACCAATGTGACATTATCAACACATCTATGTTTTCCTCTTTCTCTCTCAGGTGGTGGTGGTGAGGAAGAGAGAGAGCATTTTGTCCCTGGATAAAACCGAGCAGAAGCTTCCTGCCATCCTCATTCTGCAGGTCTGGGACTTCGAGACGCTGTCCTCTGACGACTTCCTAGGTGTGTGAAGGCTTCTACATGTGTATACGTCTCTCTCTATATGTACTGTATACTTGACTGTGCATGTGTCTCGTGTGTGTGTAGGCACAGTGGAGTTAGACCTCCACGGTTTCCCTCGGGGGGCAAAAACGGCAAAGTCGTGTAAGGCGGACATGTTGACGGAAGGGCTGGATAGAATCTCCATCTTCCAGCAGAAGAGAGCGAGAGGCTGGTGGCCTTTCAGCAAGTCTGGAGAGCTGACGGTGGGTTCACAGACACACACATGCCGCGCAAAACGAAGTCATATATATTGACGGAACACTTTTACTGTCAAGTGTAACATGTGTTCTGGATCCATCAGGGGAAAGTGGAGGCAGAGTTCCATCTCGTGACAGCTGAGGAGGCAGAGAAAATTCCGGTTGGCCGAGCCCGCAAAGAGCCTGAGCCGCTGCCAAAACCCAAGTAAGAGTCAGGCAGTGTTCTCTGTAGACTAGCTCTGATCTGCTGTCAGTTCTTAATGTGACTGTGTATGTTTTGACACAGTGGAGGACAATGGGACTTTGAAATTGTTCCAAGTAAATGCCTGTTGTAGGTGAATTGATACTACTGTACTCAGGGCAATGAGACGCCCACACTGTATGCTTTTCAGTCATTGAGTATTTTCATTAAATAAGGAGAGCATGTCTGCAGGTTAGGGTAATAGTTTGACATTTTGGTAAGTACACTTGCTTTCTTGTTAAGTTACTCACTGCTCACTATCTAACACATTATATCTCATTTGTTGGAATTCATACAACAGCTGAAGCTTTTTTTGTTAAGTCTTCATAAGTAATTTTTGTCAGAATTACTCAAAGCACTGCCCTGCTTTAATTGAGCCGTTCAAAAAAAATAAAAATACCAATGCTGCTCAATTTACTTAGGAATAAAACTACTGTATCCTCTCTTCCCCTCCTCCCCAGTCGTCCGGACACCTCCTTCTCGTGGTTTGTCAATCCTTTCAAGTGTTTCTTCCACTTGGTGTGGCGAAGCTACAAGAAGTACATCATCATCGCTCTGATCCTGCTCATCACAGTGCTGTTCCTCGCCCTGCTCTTCTACACACTGCCAGGAGCCATCTCACAAAAGATCATCAATGGATGACACACACACAAGAAACACTCAAAAACAAGTACATGTACTCTCAGTTCAAAGGATGTGTGTCCTTTTTGCCTTTTTACTCCAGTCTGAATAACATTTACTAAACAACTAAACTGCCCAGGTTTTAAAACAATGGATGACATGTTTATGCATCTGTATCAATGGGGTCCTGAGAGTCATAGAGATGTACTGAGACACCGACTAGTGCATCAGTTTATGGTCGTGTTGACAATATCAAATACATAGAATATGACGAGTCTTCGGTGAATACTTAAACATGCTCATCTGCTGCATGGAAATCATTGTCCTCTCCAGACCCGTGATGAATAGATCCTATAGTTGCACCATTAAACCGACAGAAACCTGGAGAGAAACACGCTGACCTCCTTCTGTACAGAACTGCATCCTGTTCAGCTAAAGCTATTCTGAGACTCAGGCAGCCTGATCTGATTCAGATTCAGACAACTTTTTTAGCGACACCACTTCAGCAAACTGAGTAGGTATTTTCCAAATGTACGTCTCTTTATTATGAAATTTGCCCTTTGGTTGCATCTGTTTGCTGAACTGCTGCGGAGGGATACATAGCTGGGACCAGAGAGGTGGCGATAAACATGCACCTGCAACCAGCATGAAGACAGTGGCTTCATGCGGCTCACACCAGCTGCTTCAGCTCAACTATACTGTATCTTTTACAGAGCGAGGACTGTGGATTTTATTACAGTGTAGTCATGGTACGAAGGAGCTGCTGTATGGCCACCATGAAGAGCCGATTACAGCAACCAGTAATAATAAATATAAGAAAACAATCATTTTAAAGTACTGCAGTGTTTTTTGAGTCTGTAAGGAACAGTTTACCCCAAAAGAAAATTCCGTCTATCTACGAACTCCTATGTCGATGCAAAGTTGGTTGAAAACATCGTCTACACCTTTTATTATTCGGAGCAGAAATCTTCACCCCATCTGAGGTGGGTGCACAAAGTGGACCGCGCTTGCAGAGCAAATCCTTGTGGGATCTCAGGGCTTCCAGAGACTTGGATTACACCAGAGGTGTTGTATGGATCCCTTTGTTATCCAGTCATTTTGCTTACCTTTAAAAACAATTCCCCATCTGCTTCAGATGTTTAGAATGCTGCAGCGCTGTTTTGCTGTGTTTTGTGGACTACGAAACAGTTCCTTTAAATTACATATGTGAGCAGATTGTCACGTGGCATGATAAATGAGACCTTCCCGTCTCTCGCGGTTGTCAATACAAGCATGTGGATGAGTTATTGAAGTAGTTTAATGCTGCTGGACTGTGGATTTTTTGTGAGGGACCCTGGTCAGATTTTACGCAACAGCTCACTGGATGTGACTTTATGCACAGTCTCTGTGCCTCTCTACTCTCTGCTAACTGAGAGCAACAGCAGCTAATGTTAGTTTAGAAATGGACTCCACTAAAATAAACTGACTTCCAACTGCCAGCACATCACAGAAGCTTCACAGTGCCCTTTTCTTTACTCTTTACAAATCTGTACTTATGTCTTAAGCATGTCTTGATATACATATTATCTATTAAAGGAGAAAACAAAGGTTCAACACAGTGTGTATTTTAACTGCATTTATTAGAACTGAATAAGGCATCAGGCCTCTCATTTTTACCTGGAGGCTGAACTGTACTTTGACTGACTGATAGAAATAAAAAGAGCACTGACAGTATTTGTGCTGTTTGCAGATGTGACATGTTTCTAGTGACAGGGTTCGTACACATTTTTCAAGGTCAAATTCAAGCACTTTTGAAGCACTTTTAAGGGTCATTTTTAAGATTTTCCAGCACCTTACTGCTGGGGTAAAATACGTATCTAAAGGAATATATATACTTGTGATTTTTTTCTTCACTTTTTATCACAATTATGTACATTGTATGATGCTGTAAACATCTAAAATTATATTCTATAATAGCAAAAACTTTAGAAATTAGTTATCCAGTCTGATCCCAATTTTGTAAAAGACACAGAGTTATAATGTCAAGCACTTTCAAGCACTTAAACTAAAATCCAAGCACTTTTCAGACCTTGAAAACACAACATTGAAATTCAAGCACTTTCAAGGATTTCAAGCACCCGTACGAACCCTGTAGTGAACAATTCTTCAGTCAGCATCTGTCAAAGACAATAACACCTCATTGGTTACTTCTTTGTGTACTCTGCCAAGTAGAAGTGCGTCTTTCATATTTCAGCAAAGTGCAGTAATTACAATGACCCACACACTGTAAAACAATTTCTGTCCAACACTCAAAAAGACAGTCACATGCACACTTAAAAAACAATGAGACAACAATATTGTCCCTGTGGTACAATATTTCAATCAAATCAAACACATTTTTCATAGTACAGGACGGATAGAGAATTGTATCACATTTAATGAGTTTACAGTGCCTGTCTCCATCTACTGGATGTTATATGTAGCTGATGGAAAAGGAGGGTATAAGAGTTCCTATGATGCATAATAGCATTGATAAGGTGATCCATATCAGGGGCTCTCATTATTTTGTCTGTACATATGGTTCAGTCCAGATGGGATGGAACACTGTCATCTCTGCTCGGTAAAGAAATGAATTCACTTGTAGTACCAGCCTCTCCTTTTAATGTGTCGTGAAAGGAAATTCGTCGTTATGTGAGCACGTTGCTGACAAAATGATAAAAGTGCTTGTTTGTGTGGCTGACAACACAAAGATGGCTGCATCGCCGCTGCTGGACTGAGCACAGTCTGCAGGCGCCTTCTCCTCAACGGCAACAAACATCTCAGTGCAAGATATCTGCGTCTGTCAGGGAGATACTCTGCCGCGATAGGCTGACCTGGGGGTAGGACGAGGATGACGAGGATGTCACAGTGTGCTGATTTGAGGCTGTGTTGGGGCCTCTGAGGAGCAGAGAGGAGGAGGAGGTCGTAGGTATGAAGGGAAGACTGGCGGAGATGCTGTTTGCTGCCGACGTGTTGAGGAAGCTGTTGGAGTGAGAGCTCTGTCTCTGCTGAGCACTGGAGGGGGCAGCTGAAACGTAACATGACAAAACAGTTGCCCTCACTTTCCTGGGACAGCATTTATATCATCTCAACTTAAACAGGTCTATTTAATCATGCTCAATTAGTGCCTTGTTTTTAATTTGCGACAGAAGATCCGCAGCGGCTCCCTCTGCACTCGTGTCATTGTGAAAATGACAGCTCTGTATGTTGCGCAAGTGAAGAAAACTGACAGAGGAACGACACAAGCCAGTGATAACTGGGACAGTCGACAACAGCTTCAAAAGGAGAGTCATCTTACCATGATGCGCTCTGTGCTGCTGATGCTGGCTGCTGATGGGAAAGCCAGTTTGAGAAAGACCTGCAGCGCCGCCTAGAGTCTGAGAGCGGCGCAACAAAAAAGGGGAAGGCATTTATTTATGTCAAGTCCCAGTGACTCCTAGTCAGTAAGCAACAGTGAGGTTTGTAGGTCGCAGCTTACACGTTAATTATTCAAAAGCATGTAGCAGATCCTGTGCAATTAGGCAAAGTACTGAGCATGAAATCTAAAGTAGGATCTGCTGCTGTAATGTGAGTGAAGGTATCACGTATTAACGTGAGTGCAGTCACTTACAGCACTCAAAGTTGTGACATTAACAGCTCTAAAGAAATCACTGAACACTTGTTACAAAATCAGCCAAAACACAGACCTGAAAAAAAGGAACTGTGATGTAATTCAACCTAAATGTTTCAGACTAACAATCTCCCACAGAGGACAGGACAGCTGATAAATATGACACTTCTTGTGTCAGGGACATGGCCATCAGGTTATTCATCATGTACTCCTTTGTGTGACGGAGAAGCTGAAGTCACTACATACCTGAGCCTGGTTAATACAGGCCTGGAGTTTCCTTTTTGCCCTCCATCTCGCCACCCTCAGTCTGGTCTTCTCTCGACGCTCTCGCACCTTCAACACATCATCACTTTTTACATTAAGCGGGAAACTTCTAGAGGAGATGACCCTTTAAAATCTACAAATTTACAACATGAGTATTGCAATTCAGCGCATAGATTATTTGAATAAGCAGAATATGTCTGTAAAGACTGAACACTAAGGCTGACTCACCATATCTGCCAGCAGAGGCTGAGGCAGCGTCTTCTCCAGCTCTCTGCGTCTGTTGAGGCTTCGCCGGCGGAGCTCGTTCCTGCGCAGTTTATATTCTTCATAAAGGCTGAGGTCTTTAGTCCAGGGCCGCACCCCCTGGCGAGGTGGGACACCAGGTGGCAAGGACACCATCGACAGCAGGGCGGCTGCTGGCTGAGGCGTTGCATCTGAGAGCACACACAGAGACTTTTTTTATATAATTAAATTAAGCACAGGCTAGACGTGGGTTGCTATGGCAGATTACTGATTCTTATAATTAAAGATCCCCTCCATGGATTTATTAAGGCATACAAAACAATTCTCTTAAAATGTGATTTTTGCAGATAAAAAAGTAGAATTACCATAACCTTAAATTAACATCCTAACAACTCCACCTAATTGTTCTCCATCATTCAAGATTCCAGAATCTATGAATATAAGGGGTGTAATGGTACGCGTAGGGTACGCGTGTGCCTATAAGCTGTTTTCCAACCAGAGAGGAGCTTCTAGATGTGAAAGCAGACAGGGCCAAAGACATTACCAAAGTAATTAGTATTTAAGTCAGTTTTATATATGTATTTATCAGCCATATATAAAAATAGGACCTATGTGAGAGTTCATGTTCAACGTTTACTGCTTAATACACCAACAAGCAGGAGTGAAGCAGCTTGTAGTTTCTCTGCTCTCCTCCTGTGGAACAAGCTTCCTGAATACCTGAGGTCTGCTAACACTGTCAGCTTATTAACATCACAGTTTACTGTGGCTTTACACTGAGTTAGATACATAACCTCTTTATAATCTGTAATTATTTATTTGCTCACTTTTATTATCGTTGTAAAAGCTATGTCTTTTATCTCAAAGTATTTATTGAACTTTTTATAACTTTTCCATTGTTTTTACTGTCTATTTTAATACAATTCTAATTTATGATGTCTTAACCAGGTGGAACAAACGACACTACTATTCGTTGAAAATAAATGTAAAGAAACTGTGACCCCTGTACCGAGGTGCATACACAACTGTGACTTCTGTGTACCATTACAGCCCTGATGAATACACAAATAATTTATACCGCACAAGTTTAACTGTCGGACACAAGATGTCTCCTGCTTCACAGTAAAGTCCATTCTCAGTGTGCGTGTCTACTAGAGGCTTTAGGTTTCTCTTCACAATATTGTGTGCTGAATATTGGACCAGCTTCCAAACTAGCTGTGATGTCATAAATAATGCTCGTAGGCCCACCTCTTAAAATCTGATTTTCAATGGACACAGAGAACATTCAAAATTTGAGCTGTGAATGTGGAAACAGCTCTCAATTGTCAAACTCTGCACACATCTTCATTCTACACAGTGAACCTCAAACATTCAACTATGGGAACACGAAGGCAACAGTGGTCAATACTGCTTTGTAACAGCTTACGATCAACACTGCCATGTTAGATCTTTTGATTACATTTTAAAATCAGCCCCGCAGTATAAACTCAGTAACATGTCTGACACCTACCAACACTCACACACACAGATTTACTCACAGGTGCTCGGTCCGGCTGAGCTGAAGGCTGTGGTGTGATTTCTCTGGCCGGACCATTCTGTCACTGAACTCTGAGCCTGGAGGAACAGACGGAAACATTAGACAGACTTTGAAAGGCAGCGCATTCTAAGAATTATCTTGTGATGTGTTTCTTTATGATCTGTTTGTATTTTTTTGTCATTGCAATTCAGTTTCCAGTTTTTTTGTTTTTGTTTTTTTATTACATTTTAACAGAACTCATTCGATTCTGTGACAGCAAAGCAATCAATCAATTCCCGGTCCAGTGGGTGGAGTAATTCCACTGTGGCTTCCTCATCACTGGCAGATTTGTCTGTTTGATCACTGCATGCTAGTGCTGATATCTGCTGCAGGAGCAAACTGTTTCTCTCAGAGGGATGGACACCAGAGAGCCATCGACCACTTATAATAATATCATCAAAATAATAAAACTATCAGCACACTGTCTTACAAAAACTGTGCAGAGACTAACTTCTTAGAAATGTGTTTCTCATGGAGAGAACACAGTCACAGTAACTGCTGATCATTCTCAGATTTGATCTTCAGCTCCAACCTAACCTCGGACTCTGGAAGATGATCCTGCTCCACCTGATAGTCCAGCAGCAGGTTGGCCTCCTCCTGCTCATCCTCTGGCTCCTCCTTGATACAGATGACCTCCTCCACCTCCTGCTTCACCTGGATTACAACAGGAGACAAGCAGGATTTTAGGACTAGGTCGAGTTTAATACCTCCACAAGTTTACCTGAGACGTGACCGCCAGATGCGAACATTCCTCTCTTAGCTCAGAAGACTGCCAGTTAATGGATTTGCATCTTTATTCAGCTTGATACTTTTCTGTCTCTGTCAGCTGTGACTGTGACAGAAACATTTCTGTATATAATTTCTGGACTCTGGTGACAAATTAAAGCTCACGTCACATTACTTTTCAGCTTAAAAGATGTTCAAAACCGACATTATTTTTCTCATCCTGCCCATTACTGCAGCACCTATATTCACCCTCTGTCTGAACACTCTGTGTCTGTGCCATGGAAAGCACTTTTCTGGTTTGCTGCCTTTTTAATAGTTTAATCTTAATTTTTATTGATGATTATGTTTTGTGTTTCGTTGTCTGAAGCACATGTGTAATGATGACAACTACACGAATGTATTATCATAAGAACTATATCAAGGGCTGTATTAATTCTCAATTATTCAGTACTGTATTAAGTATCAATCACAGCAATATTTTTGCCTTCTTTTATGTCTGATTCTTGATGCAGACTGACAAATAGGAAAATTAAATGAAATGTAACCCAATTATTGGTATTTTTGTACCAAAATAAATATGTCACCTGTGGAGCAGAGGAGGGCAGAGTGGAGCTATCAGCCTGGGGGGAACCTTCCAGGAACAATAAGCCAGCACCCGGCTGCTGGCATGGATCCAGCGTCTGGGCCTGGACTGGAGGAGGGGCCTCGATGGTGTCCACAGCTTCTATTTGTGGTTGTAGAGAGATGGTCCACTCACAGTCGTCATCCTCCTGATCGTCCTCCTTGTTCTGAGCTTCGTCTCGCTCAGTGGGACAGAACAAAACTGCACAAACATAAACATGTTCAGTCATTCAGGGATACAACATGACAACAATCCCATTTGTCAATATGTGAGCCGCGGACTCTCTGGGGTCTCCTATTTTTCAGTTTGTACAGTCCGTCTGAAACACCTCAGTTTGGAGTCTGTGTAGGTTGGACACTTCACCCTGGAGGGGTGAAGCTAAGTGGTGGGGGCAGGAGGTGATGTATTTCTTTCATAGTCTTACTTTAGGCTACTGCCAAACCTTCCAAATTGCACTTATAAAGAAGCAAAGGAAAAACAAAAATAAGTTCCATACCTGTACTGCTGTCCACAGAGAGTGATACAGGCAGCAGTAATTCAGATGTGTCAGAGCTGGCAACTCCTACATCTGAATGACAGTTCACTCGGACTGTATGTCTGCTTATGCCCTGTGGAGAGGTGCATTCTGGGAGTACAAACACAGGAAAGCGTGTGAGTCATTGAAGTGGACAGTCAGGTAGATGTCAGTCCCTTTCGTGATCGGTACCTTGATTGCTTCTCGTTAGTGATCCCTCAGAGGTACTGGTCTGAGTCGAGCATGGCGACGAGGTCTCTGTGGAGGAAACTCCTGCACCACCTCTCTGAGCTTGGTTGAAGGTTGACGGGTGGATGCGGACCACAGTGGAGGTGGATGCTCTCTGTTGCAGCTCCTCCTCCACTCCCTGTCGGTAGTACTTCAGCTTTAGCTCGGTGTAGCGCAGCTTAGCTCGAATATTGTCATTCTCCTTCTCTTTCAGGGCCTTTTCCCTCTGCAGCGCCGTGAGGTCCCTCTTCATCAGCGCCACCTGGGCTTTCAGCTCCTCAAACTTGATCCCTACCACTTTGAGCATCTCTGCCAGCACTGTCTCCACCGCTCCGTTCACTGCTCGCTCGACCACGGCACCCATCTGGCCTCTGATAAGCGACACGGCAATGCTGACGTCCATTTGGAAAAGACCACCGGACCCAAAACAGCTGGACAATGTTCTTTAATGTTTAACCTGCGTGCACAATCACATCACAGTTCAGGGGAGACGTTTCACCGACCAGCTCTTTGTCTGCAACTATGTCACTTGTTACAACTGTCTATAAACAGCGACAGAATTTGAAAATGTTATAATTCAGAGAAATGCTGTCAATCACACTGAACATTTAGGCCTCTGTTTTTATTAGAGTAACATCAATCATCATGCAATGATGAACAGAAAACAATGACAGCTGGGACAAGTAAAGGACGGCCTTAAGAAAAAACCTATGATGGTTAAAACTACATTATGTATGACAATGATTAATGAACACATCTGATTCTCATTTCCTGGTACACAACTGACAACAGCATGAATAACAAGAGTTCCCTGCATTAATTAATACGCTTTTCAGTATCTAGTATTTGGATAAGCTCTACGAAGTGTTAATAGTTTCTGAGCACACTGATCGTGTTGTCAATGTTCCTCTCCCTCCTGTAACAGGAGCTCAGTCAGGCCATTGTTCTAAACAGACCGAACAGCTGTTCATCAATACCGTGTGACCGACACGTCAGAGACAGGATCATGAGCCACACCGTCAACCCTGCGGAAAAAAACACAGCATTGACCAGCATATGTTGTGTTTTGGTGCTGGTCTATGCTGTTTTTTTCAGCAGGGAAATCGGATAAACAACAAAGACTTATAGAAAATGTGTGCATTTTGGCGGAATCTCGTGCAGGTGTTTAAGATGACGTCACTATCAAAGAAAAATTACCTAAATTAGCGATAACGTTCTTTAGCTAGCTAACCTTCCTGTTAAGAAAATGTAGCGAACACGTTTTTTAGACTGTCTAGAGCAGAGACAACCAGGTGCGTTCATGCTGTCACTGACTCAAAACCGGCGGTGCAGACAGTTCACGAGCTGTCTGTCTGGTCTCTTTGTGAGTCAGACTCTGCAGACTGACGCCTGTTAAAGTGTAGACTGGGAGGACAGGGAAGACGTGTCACTCACCTTGTTTGTGATCAACCGTTCAGCCAGTTATCGTTAACGTTTGCTGACTGCTACCTTTGCTAACAAGCAGCTTCTAACATTCTCTCTGTAGGCACAACATTCAGCACTGGCCAACGCTATTCATGAATGTATCGCACATCACTAAAAAAAGCGGCTCACAACGAGCTTTCAACAGAAATGTAGAAATAAACAGTGTCGTAGCTTTGTGTTGCCATCACAGCACAGCGCAGTGCAGTGACGTGTTTCCGGGTAAAACAGCCAGTAAACCGTTGAGCAAAGCGTAGCGCAAAGGTCGTCTTCTGGACAGATGATCACTCTGTAAGGAAATTGCAGCTTCCCCATCATTTTCTTCTTCTACAACCATAGTCACGGGTTGTATGTCAGAGTAAAGTAGTGCCCATACCTTGGTCCTTAAAGGCCAAAACTGAAAGTCAGTGGTGAGCCACAGACCTAAACCTATTGTGTCGTATTGTTTTGTTAAGATGGAATATGGTAGCCTTCTTGTTTCCCAAGTTCTCCTAGTTGACTGACTTTTCATGCAAAGTGTCACTCTGTCGTTTAGGTTTAGACTCTGAAAAAATAAATCAGATCAGGCATCCTACAACTTTAAAGGATACATTCATTCAAATATTAAACTCCAGTTATTATCTACTCAGCCTGCTGCAGATGAAAAGACAAAGGTTTCATAGTCCACAAAACATTTCTGGAGCTTCACAGCAAAGTAGAGTTGTGGCATTCTGCTTAAACAACTGAAGAATATGGGGACTTGTTTTGGAACATAAACAAACCCCTTAAAAAGAAAAATAACATTGGCTTCATACATCCTGCATCTTCCAAGTCTCTTCCAAGTCTCATACATCCTTGCATCTCCGAACTTGATTTGAAAAGACCGTATTTGATAGGGATGGGCGGATCGATCCAAATATCGATAGTATCGATACCAAGGTGAGTCCTTAAGCGCAGCGCTCCTCTTCAACTCTCTCACTACGCTCACTCAGGTTCACTGTAACTGTAACTCAAAAATATATACTTAAATTTAGATATAGCCTACCTCAAGAACAGTGTTGGTCAAGTTACTTGGAAATAGTAATTAGTTACTGATTGCTGATTACTTCTCCAAGAAAGTAATCCAGTTACTTTACTGATTACTTATTTTCAAAAGTAATTAGTTACTTCACTAAGTTACTTTTCAAAAACATGATGTACAACCTGAATACGCTATAAAGCAATAGACCTTTCGTGGCAGCGGGAAATAAATGGACAGTAAATAAACAGTCAGACATGAGATAAACAAACCCAGTGTGAGCCAATATTACAGTGGCACCAGCTCCCAAAGGGCTTTGCATCACTACCCACCTCTTCTAGTAGGGCTGGGTATCGTTAAGAACCTTACGATTCGATTTTAATTCTTTAGGTCGCAATTCGATTCAATATCGATTCAATTCAATATTGATTTAAATGCTTTGATATCGATTCAGTAATAAGCAGTAATAAACAAATAATTCATTAGTGTTCCTGTTGATAATTTTCAAATTCAAAAAAGTAATCTTAAATGATAAATCTTTCCTCTAGGAAGCTCTAGTTGAAATGTAAACAAAGGCACACGATGTCTTAAATTATAAAATAGTACAACCATAGTTAAGCTGAGAAAGTGCCATTGTTTCTGGGACTGCATGGTACACTTTTGTCTGACATAAACAGACATAACCGCATTCCCTCCGCCCTCCGGCCAGACGTGAGGGGGTAACAAGCTGACACTATATCCCCCTCTCTCCCCGGAGGAGAGTGCTACTCCCGGGCGCACGGTGCAGCGGCCAGGGTGAGACCAGCTGCGCTGGGAGTTTACCGTCTCTGAAAGAGCGGTGCGTCAGACATCGGCTACCCGCCTCCGCAGCTCCGACGGTGTTGCCGCGGCGCATCACCCTCCGACCCTCAAGCGAGATCGCGGGCGAGGCGCTTCCAGCTGCTGGAGGCGGGGACCGAGAGGCGTCCGGCGAGGGACAGCCTGTGGTTGGGGGCCACTGTTTGCCTGAATCGATTGAGAGGATTTTCTGAATCGATACTGGTTTTCCATACTGCTCGTTGCCAGTATGGAAAATCCAGATTCAACAGCGAGTGCTTTCCGGATCAATCTGTTTGGCCAAGGCCCGCCCCCACCGTATTTCTGATTGGCTATTAGACCTATCGTTAGTGTGATTGAGTGAAAGTTGCGCCTCTGTTAGATCCAGAGAACTGTCTGGGCAAACCCGGCGCCGGAATGCAATCAGCCCTGCATACTTTATTGTCACTCACGAGACAGTCTCACAAAAAAATCATGGTTAAGTAACGCAGTAACGCAGCCTGCTTGCGGGAAAGTAACAGTAATCTAATGAATGTTTTTGCAATTGTAATCCCTTACTTTACTCGTTACTTGAAAAAAGTAATCTGATTACAGTAACGAGTTACTTCTAACGCGTTACTGCCCATCAGTGCTCAAGAATATAATAACCCTTTTGTGTATCTGTTGAAGGAACATTAGTATTCCAATTCAGGCTACATGCAGATAGGTTATAGATTTAATTATGTTAAATATATTTTTCTTATTTGGCTAAAATCTTTGTCTCGTGTTTTATCGTTATCATAATCATGGTCAACTAATTAAAGGCAAAAGTACAAAATCATTCATTGATCAGGAATTTTCAAGTAAAAGTATCAGTATCAGTATCGGTATCTGCAATACTGGCCCCGTACTTACTTGGTATCGGATTGATATTAGGGCTGCACGATATTGGAAAAAACTGACATTGCGATTTTTTCCAATGTTCCAAGTTTCAAGTTCACTGCTAAAAGAAAAGTGGACAGTGACAATTGGCAATTCAAAGAAGAACGGACTGAAAAATGTTCATTCATTCTCCCTCCAACCAGCACAAGATCTGCTTAATATGCCAGGAGACTATAGCTGTAATGAAGAGTTCCAATTTGAAACGGCATTGTGAGACGAGGCATAGGAATTTTGAGGAGACATTTCCTCAGTATTCAACTGCGGTCAAGCCACCCTCACAACTAGAAACACTTGGTCAAGCAAGCCCACAAGTGTTTTTTGCGGCGTGCGCATATACTGCACATTACGCTAATAGTGAGAAAAGACCCGCCGCCCATGTATCCCTGACTGCAGACCCGCAGACCTCAATGTGGGCGGAGTGAAACGTTTAACCCCACCCACTCTCCAACATTTGACTCCGCTGTCACTGTGATGCTTACTGTTCGGTCCTATGTATTCCTCCTGTCTCCCTCCTCGCTTCTGACTGCCACTTTGGTTTCATAAATAATGGAAGTAAGTGTGACTTTTATAATATTGTTCATGTAATTTTAGGTGTATCGTTAAAAATTGAATGCATAGTCCAGTCCTTCCAGAAAAATGCAGAGTTTTTTGTGATTGTTGTGGGCAAAAATCCTTGATTATGCTGCACGTTTTCTTAAAAATAGCAATGGAATATGTGCGATATTTATGCAATTTTATGAGATGAAATTGCAGGAACTTGCAAAAACTGCGGTTTGGTGAAAAAGAGAAAAAAAAAGTGATTCCCCCAACATCCTTTTCTCACTAGGCTACTACAGTCATTTCTTACGTATCTCATTACTTCCTATGATAAGCAATCATGCTACATCACAGAAAGTGCTGGGAATATTTAAGTTCTCAGCTTGTCTTATTTCAGACCTTAATAAACACATGGCTCAAACTTACAAAACGCTGATGAGTCAAACAAGTTATGTAGCTTTACAAAAGGAATATGCTACAACTTCTGTAAAAAATGAATAAATAAAATATTAAAAAAATAAAATGTGTGCTTCCTGTTTTACAGACGTAGCTATACAAAACAGACATCTTCTGTTAAAATAAGTGCTTCCAATGCACAAAGTTCAATCTCTTACTGTAACGTAAATTTACATACTACTAATATACTTACAACTGTGAGGTTTTTGAAACTAGTATGATTTTTTGGTTGGCAAATGAGACTGATTTACGGGCTTCATCATGGCTTCATCGTGGGGTTTGCAGCTTTTCGATAATGTTCATGTCGCGTAATTACATCACTTCATAACGTTCTCATGGCAACAGGGGAAAATGGCTGTTCTTGTGTAAAGTAAACGCAGCATTTGTCAACTTTCTGCTAAGATCTTTTGTAGATGTAAACTTTGTGTAGATGAAGAAAACTTGAAAATCAATGCCATGTTCCTCTAAGATTGATATCACAGGGTTTCCGCGGGTCATTAAAAAGCATGAAAAGTCATTAAATGGATTTTGTGAAAATTCAGGCATGAAATGGCATGAAAAAGCATGAACTTCGCTGTTCAGAGGCATTAAAAAAACTTGATTGAATAAAAACATTGTTTTTCACGATTTATTTTGATTATATAAACATCTAAATCTAATTTTGATCGGAAGTATAGCGTAATGGTTGACAGGCGGAACCTTTTAATCGGCTACCTTTTTACGGCCGGTGCACAAAGTTGAGACACCGGAGTAATGCTATCTAGTGTGTGTGTGTGTGTGTGTGTGTGTGTGTGTGTGTGTGTGAATGCTGTGGCCGTGACTAAAGAACCGAGGAAATAAATGACGGAAAAATGGGGAAATGCAAGTTTCAGCAGAAGTGGTTGGAGGATGAACAATTTAGAAGCTGGTTAAAGCCTGTAGAAGGTAAACCCGGAGAGGCATTTTGCACCGTGTGCAAAAAAAACTTCAAACTTTGCACAATGGGCGTCAATGCGGTAAAATCTCACATGCAGTCAGGGAGTCAAAAGTCGGCGTTGAAAGGCAGGCAGCAGTTAACCGTGTCGAATTTTTTGGCCGTGACCAGCAGCGCAACATCTGCTGTCACCCCTACACCTGCAGCTGCTGCTGCTACCACCACTCCTGCCAACTTAGGCCACAGCAGAGCCGCGACAACGACTACCCCCAGCAGAGCCGGGACAGCGGGGAAGACCACCGACGTGCGAGAAGCATTTGGCTCGAATGCGACTTTGGAAGCGGAGGTGCTCTGGTGTCTAAACACTGCAGTGAAGCATCACTCATATGCATCCAATGACGATACACTCATGGCTCAAATGATCACCAAGTCAAATACTCTAAGGAGGAGACACAAGGACAAATGCCTTGAACTGAAAAATGTTGAGACAGAGTTGGAGCAAAAAGGAAAGGAACTAAGACATATGCACTAATGGCTCACCATGGGTGGATTTTCCTCACCTGGATCCTCAGTGTGGGTGTGTGTGTGGTGGGGAGGACAGAGGTTATTCCCCCCTAGAAACCAAAGCCTGGCTACACCCTGTTTCAATACCAGCATTCAGTTCAGATGTCAGTGCTTACTTGAAGTTAGTCTATCTTTTGTGAGTGGTTGACGTGATAGTTCAACATTTTGGCGAATTTGCCTTCTGCCATAAGCAGTATAGGTTCATTACTTTTAATTATCAGTGCATGTTGTTTTGAGATCCACCGGGCAGAGATGTGTGCTGCCCAGTGAAATATTTGTATTTTGTTGTGTTCTTATTTTGTGAAGCACTTTGTGTTGCATTTAATGACTGTAAACCGTCTTGTGATCCATCTGACAGTTAAATTTGGATTTTCAGATACAAAATTGGCATTGTCAAATGCTTACAATTTGTGTGTGAAAGTATCTGCATTTGGACACTGGCATTAAATTAGTTTAAAGTGGCATGAAAAAGGGCATGAAAAAGCATGAAATGAGATTTGCTGATACCTGCAGAAACCCTGTATCATATGATCCGTACTTCAGACCCAGACCAGTACATGTCCACCCACTTTCAAAAATTATTATTATGATGACTGTCATAGTTTTTATTGTCATTATTATTATTATTATTAGTGGGCTGTGCTCGCCAGCCCACTATGGACACCTCTATAGCAGAGCTATAGATGTATTATTATTGCTTGCGCGTCTTCTTCTTATTATTATTCTTCCTCCCACTCTTTTTTGGCAATTTGACAATGCAGGCACTTTTATTCAGCTCCCCAGAAAATTTGTAGTGGGCTGTGCAGAGCATTAGCAACACTAATAAGAAGAGACGCGAGGCATAACAATAGTGAGCCTTTATTACTTGCACCTCTTCTTATTATTATCGTTCATCCTCCTGCTTAAGCGTGCACTCACATGCACAAAAACACACACACATAACATTTCCCAACATTTAAACTATATTTTATGATTATCTTTTCATTCATTCAAGCCAGGAACTCCATTCAAATATTTAAAAAGGAATTTTAGGGTATTAATAATACTAATTAATTCATGTCAACATTTTCATTAATGTATTATACATTAATGAAATAAATAAATGATTTAATATATAAGATATAAATAATGAAATGCAGCAAAGTATGATCATCCTGTGTCTGTGTCGGGTCAAGTGCACAGATAGCAGCCATCCCATTTGACAGAACACCTTGGATACAGATGACAGACACACAGGAGGGCTCTGACTGGACAGTGGTGTGTGTGCATTTTTTTTGGCCTTGATATAAACCACTCGTCCGGCCCTTTGACTTCATCAGAGGTAAGTACCTGTTATGTCTGATATTAGCATACTGAAATCGTTAATACAAGTGGATTTTATTGAAGCTAGACATTACTATCTCTCTCATGATCACAATTACTCATGATTTAGGAACAATTAAGGTAATTGTTTATGGTCGGTCTGTTTCCACAATATTAATCTGGAGGTATTTGACTCCGGATTACCGAGTAGCCGAGCTAACTGCTAGCCTAGCTCCTTTAGCTATTAGATCGGCTCAGCGTAGCCGAGGTAGCTCCGAGTAGCCAAGCTCACTGCTAGCGGAGCTCCATTAGCTGTTAGCTCTGCTACTCGGAGCCCAGTAGCTCGGGCCAACAGCGTTTAGCAAAGCTATAGGGGTCCATCAGTATAGAATGTCTGTCTAGCTAACAGCTAGCTCGGCTACTCAGTCTGTTTTAATACAACAGTATTAAGACAAGCTAACGGCGCTACTCGGCTCTGGGATATAAAACATTAGGCCGCGCTCTAAGCCAACAGCAATGACTTTGCTTTTTCTGTGGAGAAACATTAACCAGAGCGAAAAGCTAACTGTGCTAACATCTGTACACCTTTAACAAAAGTGAGATTTATGAAGCTAGACATTACTGTTTCGTGATTTTTTCAAACACTGATGATGACTGTATGTCTGCACTGTGCAGTGACGTATCCCGCTTCAACTGTCATCTTTACAGACATACTATACGTCGTTATAAAGGGTAGAATCTCCGCAATTCATTCATCCAGTTGATTTTGCAAAAATCATGGGCACCAAACCATAAATCATTGATATTTACCAGCATGGTAAACGGGAGACACAAGAAACACACGGCGACTCCCTACCTTTGACGTGGCCATAAAGCCGTAATATGTGTCCATTCCTCAATTATTTAAATTCGAGTTGTCCGTAAGAATCCACTGATCAAAAGCATCAATATGGTTTTTCATAAAATTATTCCAGCTTGTAAATATCGTCCTGTAAAGTCCATTTGTTTACCTTCTACCAACTTTGTTCGGCAAATAGAATCCATACTTTCCCGGCCGCATCGAAATGTTCTCTAGTTCCTGTATGGTGTTGTTGGGTATGCTTGTTTTCATCACTTTGCTGGCTACAACATAAAAGTGTCCCCATCTTTTTCTGTTCAGTTTTCACCCCAGCAAAGCCCGTGAAGTAGATCGAGCGCTGCCTGTTTGAACTGTTACTGTCACTGTTTTTTGCTGCCATAGTATAGGGATAACGTATTGGCTATCGACATGTCATTCACTCAGGCTTCTAGCCAATTATTTTACCTTTCCAACGAGGGTAGGCGTGCCCAGGTCAGTTTTGTATGAGCCAAGGGGTATCGCTGCATCTAGCGACCAGTGGGCTCACTTAACGCAGCAGACGCATCGGGCATTTGAATTTTTTTGTACTGCAATTTTCAGAGTTTACAATGGCGAAAGCCACAAAGAAAATGAAATATGTCCGGGAAGAAGACCTGGAATTGATCATGGCATCATCTGATGAAAGTGGAGATAGTAAGCACAACTCTGAGAGAGAGGAGATGTTTGCTCAGGGACTCGACGACATCTTAGATCGGTGAGTAACGTTATCTTTGATGATGTTTGATTTATTTATTTTGCCATGAGTGAAATTTGATTTAAAGTTAGTGGGTGGGGGGTTTTTATGCTTACAGTGAACAGTACAGTATACATTAGCATTTCATAAATGATGCTAAATGGTTAGCGCCCCAGGGCCTATTTAGGCTAGCTAAGCCTAGCTAGCTAGCTACTCAACTACTCAACTAAAGTTATGTAATCCTTGTAATTCTATTCTTTAATGTAATTCATTTTGAGCCTCTAATTCCCTTTTATTTAGATTTTTTTTTATCCAGCTTGTAAACAAATTGAACTAGATCTTTTTCACTGACCAGACACTGGGAATATTCCCCCAATTCAATTATTCTGTTTATGTACAGTTATTTTCCTGATGTTTTTGTGTAATATATAATAACATATATCTGTGTTTATTTGTTTCCTATGTAAATAACACCCCATTGAATTGCATTTATAAACACTACTCACAATAAGTTAGGGATATTGTTATTTGCATGAGTGCTTTTCCTATTTGGTCTGAATTTTGATGAAATAAGTAAAAGTTTCCTTTGATATTACTAACAATGAATGAGAAGAAACACCATTTTCATTAGTTTAATATTTATTACCCCAAAAATTTAGACAATAACAAGGATAGCCCCAAATAACAAAAATTGACAATTTCAGTAGCGGGTGTTTCCACCATTTGCTTCAATGACAGCTTGACAGCGACGTCTCATGCTCCTCACTAGCCTCATGATGTTGTTCTGAGGCAATGCGTTCCACTCCTCCACAAGTGCTACACACAGTTCTGCCAGGTCACGTGGGGGTGGGGTACGATCATCCAGTCTCTGCTTCAGCTGGTCCCAGATGTGCACTATGGGGTTCAGGTCAGGGGACATTGCTGGCCATACCATATGAGGCACTCCGACTTCCTGAAGTCAAGCTGTGACAATTCTGGCACGATGTGGTGGAGCATTATCATCCATGAACAGAAAGTTGGGGGTGTGCTGGCGGAATTGGGGGATGATGATGGGTGCTATGATGTCTCTGAGGTAAGAATGTGCAGTGACTGAGCCATCTACAATAACCAAATCTGTTTTGCGCTGACTGGTGATGCCTGCCGAGACTGTTGCACCACCTCCAAAGGGAACCCTGGGGACCATGTTGATCTCGGCTTATCGCTCACCTCGCCAGCAATGCTGATGACCATCATTTTTGTGCAAGGTGACCCGACACTCATCAGTGAACAGGACGGTAGACCACTGCTGCATTGTCCAGGTCACATGGTCTTGTGCCCACTGCAGACGTTCACGGTGGTGTCTTGGTGTCAGTGGAGTCACCTGCAACGGTCGCTGGCATTCAAGCCAAAGTGGCGGAGTCGGTTTTGAATGGTTTGTCTGGAAACCCTAGTACCCCTCACATCTCGTAACTGGGCCTGCAGCTGTGTGGCAGTTGCATAACGATGTCTGAGTGCATAGGTCCTTAGGTACTGGTCATCGTTGCGGTCTGACACTTGTGGGGCTTCACTCCTGGGTCTGTCACGAACTCTGCCAGTAGTTCTGTGTCTTGATGCAAGTCTGCTGATGACACTTTGAGACACACCAAGTTCACAAGTAACATCTGACTGCCTGCCACCGACCCGAAGGCGCGCTATGGCCAGGTGGCGCTGCTCGTCCGTTAAGTGACGTTGTGTGTTCATGACTGTTTGAATGATGAACTTGGAATGACTTACTGACAATACCAGCTTTTTATACCCACAGAATGTTGAAATTGATGCCACATTGAAAAGGGTTGTCTTTTAGTTTTTTGGTATTGGCCCCAATATGTAAGGCACACCGTACACAGTGAGACCATTACGTGGAAAACACAAAATGAGGTGTGTCTATCACCCCAATACAATTGCCTCCCTATCCCAAAACTCTCTGAAGTGAAACAAACACCGTATGTATGAAATCCACTGAGTCTCTCACAATATCCCTAACTTATTGTGAGTAGTGCATTTTTTCATTATATTTGGTAACATTTGTGTATTGCATTGTGTTTTGTAGGTCACAATCTGAAGACAGTGACATGGATTGGGAGCCTCAAAGTGAGACAGCCAGACGCCCAACCCCCTCTCCTGCTGAAGGCAGTCGTCAGAAGCGCCAACGATCCTCTTCTGCATCCACCAGTACCTGTACCAGCAGTGTCAGAGGGGGTCAATGACGCAGAAAGAGTTCCGTCAGGCCCTTATGTAGGAGCTTGCGGACCAAGGACCTGCATCAACATCCCAGCCATCCACCTCATGTATTACTGCACCCCCAAACCCAGCAGCATCCCACAAGCTGCATTATTTCACAGAGGGACAAAATGTGGCTAAGCGAGATGCAGGCAGTGTCGGCAGATGGCTCTGCACGCTCTGCCACAAAAAGACACCAGTTGGCTGTTCAACGTGTGATGTTCCCTTGTGTTTTGTTGCCACAAGGGACTGTTTCAATGAGTGGCACACACAAAATGGAATGTAGAATGGCCCAAAATGTCCACTGCGCATCACAGCGCACTTTTATGTTTATATTTACAGTACAGTTGTATATACGTCATTTTTGTGGACAAGTTTTCTTATACATTTTCCACTACTTTTTTATACACATTTTAGAGTTTTTGTATATTGTTCATATTTAGTTCATATTCTATATTTTTTGTATATAGTTCATTCATTGTTCATATTTTGTTCATATTGGCACAGTTATACATATAGTAATAGTATATTGAAAGATAATAAAATCCTTGTTTAAATTTCAGTTCAGTATAGTCTGTAATTTTTGTATAATGGTTACTATTCTGTAGTGTCTTGTCACATGACAATATCTCAATATGGCCACCTAGAAGCGTGTGGAAACCCCTCCAACCACCCATCAAATGAATGTGTGAAATAATTATGTTTTGAATCATGGAGAAAAGTTTTATTGTCACCAAAATGCTTCAGTAATGTTTTCAGTGTCACAGAAGTGTGCATTTGGCACAATTTGGCCATTTGGAGACGTTTTGGAGAGGTTCGTGGACGCCAGTGACACCACAAACTAAAAACTCCATAACTCCCATAAGGTTAGGCCTAGAAGTCTAAAATTTCATCCAGGTGTAGTTGACAAAATGTAGAAGGTATGTGGTATATTGCCATATGCCTTACATAAAGCACATCATAGTTATTGTTATTCAAATATGACCTATTATTTTCGAAGACAAAAAAAAAATGTTTTAGAGCCATGTTTGAACTGATGTCATTTAGGTTGTGTGTATGGTACCTGCTAAATAACTAGAAACTAGTTCAAATGACGTATCATACATCCATCTAGGACTTGTAGTCATTGTGTTATAAGCTTTTCCATTTGGGTATGCTACATAAAATTACCGAAAATAGGTGGGTGTGAACAGGTTTTTAACACAAGCTGAAAGCTGTATTTCTTATCTACCTACATGTTTAGTATGTGACTATTCTCCCTTCTGTCCACCATAAAAACACATTTCTCCTTGTGTTTGTCTGTGATAAAATGTGATTACATGTTTTTTATGTAGTTAGAAAAGTACAATACTTAAATTTATTATACACTTTTACAACATGCCTTGATTAAATAGAAAAGGAAGCATTTTCATACATGACTATTTTTGCTTTTGGTAATAAATGTACATTCAGATGTTGATAAAATCCTGTACATTTGATGAAGTTCATGTCATTTTTACTTGTGTGGTATATTTAGAATAAAAATGTCTAAAAATGTTTTAGAATAAAAGAAATGCTGTGCCTAAAACACACACATTATGACAAGTACAGATTTTTAATGTGTGTCTGCTATTAGCTTGTTGTTAACACTGACTCGTAACATTTGAGAGACATTTATATTTTTATTGCATATTGTCTTTCATAAGATTAAAGGGTTCCAGTCAATTTGTCCCGATAATTTGCTCGGAAACGGGTCGGGGCCGATCACCCGTTTCCGAGCAAATTATTGGGACAAATTGACTCTTAACACACCACAGACCACAGGATAATCATATAGGATGATCTTATAAAACAGAAGATAATCTTCCATGGTCAGGAATGGGCAAAATCGGAGCAAAATCAGCCTGATTATCGTTATGTGTGTACCCCTCTTAACTCTTGAAAAATCGAAAATCTTCGTGTGTGGGGAAAGCCGACGACTCCTGAGTCACTACTCTGTGAAATGTGACGTGAAACGCGACGTAGCTAACCAGCTGACTAAGGAACATGGAAGTGGACGTAAGTAAAAACAGAGGTGAGATCTAACTTTTCCTATGGGAAAATAAACTATAAATCTACTCACCTCTAGCTCGCCAGTAGACTATAAAGTCTTTGTTCCCGCTGTCTCCAGGATTTTTTCCACTTGCTTCTCTTTTTCATTTATGGATTTTTTTCGGACAGCAGTAGTCCAAGGAACACCATCATTCCCTCTTCTATGTCTTCCATGTTTTTAATGTATTAAAACGTTTATTTAGGCTACTCTTTTTTTATATACAGTCTATGCTCTTTTCCGTTTATGAAGAGCCCGATGACGCTGGGGTTGTTGCCATTGGTTACTGTAGATCACGTTTGATCACGCAATATTTCTGGCTCGGAGGACTAGATTCTAGATTGGCCGTGAGTGTGTGGTGGGTTAGGGTTAGTGCTGAGAATATCGGAGCACACCACACACAGTATGATCAAAGCTGATTTTTTAATCTTCCTGTGTGGGGGCTCTACAGATAAAAAATCTCTTAAGATTTATCAAACAGGCATGTGATTTTTCCGGATTTGTCCGGAAATCCAGATTTTGCGACATGAAAATGCGACCCTTGTGAATCCTGCAAATCCGCTTTTTTTCTTTTTGTGGGGGCGAGGGGTAGGACCGGTGGACCGCAATTAACCACCAATAGGTTTTAACAGACCTGGGGCCTCATTCATAAAACTGTGCGTAGGATTGACGTCAAAAGGTTGCGTACGCACGAAACACAGAAAGTGCGTACGCACAAAAATATCCTGATTTATAAAACAGTGCGCACGCACGTCCTACGCCGATTTCCCTTTATAAATCACACTCCACTCTAAATGTGGCACACCTGTGTGCGGGTCATACCATGCCCATATTTGCCTATGAATATTCAGAGAAACGCCCCTAATTAATATTCATTCATGACTCAAAGCATGCCGAAAGCAGAGAGAAAGGCAAAGAAGCGCAGTTCCACCCAGTGTGAGATGGAAGTTCTTGTCGGGGAGGTGGAGGAGAGGAAGGCTGTATTATTCGTTGGACACAGTGTTGGGTCGGGTCACCAATGCCAAAAAGGCTCTAGAGTGGCAGCAGGTGACAGACAATGTAAATGCTGTTGCCTCAGAAGGTCGGAGTGTGGCCGAAGTAAAAAAAAGTGATCAGATGTAAAAGTGGAAGCAAAGCGCCTGGCGTCACACAGGCAGAGCGTTTGTGTCACAGGCGGGGGAACTGGCCAACCGGAGCTCACCCCGCTGGATGAAAAACTGGCGGGGATCATCAGGGAATCCCTCCTGAGTGACGTGGTGACGAAGGTGGAGGGGGACACTGGTGCCGGCCCAATTCATTCTCACTTGGTGCTCTTATAGCAACATGAGTGCAGTTAGTGGCACCGATTACATTTGGGAAACCGGACATTGCTGGAAATTGCTCACTTTTATTTGCCTGTTCACCCACCGTATAAGGAAACTTCATGTACTGCTGCGACAAACCAATTATACCTCCTAACACGTCTGGCATGACACGGCTAAAGGTTGGCTGGGATATCCCTGACCTGTCAGCCAGTTCCCTCTGGAATGTGATGGTTGAAACCCGAGTGTTGTGAGCACTTGAAGCGGGACCGGCACGGCGTGGTTTCTGCGGGTGCACCTCTCTAACGCTGGGCCCAATACCGCACATGGGAGTGGGAAACGGCTCATCAGCCACTTGTCACTGTTAGCCAGTGGAACTTGCTGGTCACTGAAGTTCTGCTCCCTCCGTATCCTTCCGTTTGCCACATCCTCTAACAGTGCCAAAGCAGCCATTGCGCGCCATAATGCATTGTGAATACATGCCTTTATATGCCCATCTATTAGGTAATATCTACTACACGTGTGAGTATTACCCTGACTGACTAACAGTTCTTAAGATTAACATTACAAGATAATTATAGTCTTTATCTGTATGGCACCAAACACAGTTACAAAGTGTTTTATGCGTTATGCATTGAAAACGGAGATGAAACGAAATGCGCTTTATGATATAGGATATTAATATATACAACTGCATTCATGTCAGTGTAAACGTAATTTGCTCTACTGTTGTCTTACTATTGTCCTAAATCATATGTTTCCCATGTGCACTCCAGGGAGTTTGTTTGTTAATTCACTGTAGAAATACTTTTTTTTTTTTCCATTTCTTGCAAATAAACTGTTCATATATAAGAGGTAATATTACTATTCATTTTACATGATCAGTATCATTTTCACGCAGTTTCTCCCGTTTCTTTCTTCTGCCATCAGTGGCGCAGTTTCTCCTTACCCCAGTTATGTGTGTACGCATAGGTCAGGCTTGGCGTGGAGGACCGCACAGTTTCCCGTCAAGTTCTCTTTTTATAAATCCCACGGTGTGCGTAGAGAGTTGCGTACGCCTTCTTTTGTGCGTACGCAACGTTTATAAATGAGGTCCCAGGTGTTTCTTTCAAGTATGGGTAACTGCAGGCAAAGATGGCGCTGGAGGATGGGCGTGGTAAAACCAATGGGCGTGACAAAGCCCAGTGACATCACAAGTGGGCGTGGTAAAACCAGCCGCTCCTACAAACTGCGCCCCCTGGATTTCAAGCGGGGTTCGTCTGGAGGTGTGTCCACGCACAGTGCAGCCTCCCTGGGCTTGGAAGACCGCAACCCGTCGGTCAAAATCATGTTTCTCTGTCATGTTCGGATTTGTAGCGGGGATCGTCTGGAAGTGTGTGCCCACGCACAGTGCAGCCTCCCTGGGCTTGGAAGACCGCAACCCGTCGGTCAAAATCATGTTTCTCTGTCATGTTCGGATTTGTAGCGGGGATCGTCTGGAAGTGTGTGCCCGCGCATAGTGCAGCCTCCCCGGGCTTGTAAGACCGCAACCCGTCGGTCAAAATCATGTTTCTCTGTCATGTTCGGATTTGTAGCGGGGATCGTCTGGAAGTGTGTGCCCGCGCATAGTGCAGCCTCCCCGGGCTTGTAAGACCGCAACCCGTCGGTCAAAATCATGTTTCTCCGACATGTTCGGATTTGTAGCGGGGATCGTCTGGAAGTGTGTGCCCGTGCATAGTGCAGCCTCCCCGGGCTTGTAAGACCACAACCAGTCGGTCAAAATCATGGTTCTCCGACATGTTCTGATTTGTAGCGGGGATCTTCTGGACGTGTGTGCCCGGTTGGCATAAGTTGGAATCGAACTGCAAATGTGTGCGTCCGTATCCCGCTCCTGTAACACACTTTCACAGTGTACATTTTAATAGGTTTAATTACACATTTATCAATATTATATTTATCAGTTTTCTCTATCAACCCTCCATCTAATCTTGTGTATATATACAATAATTACGGTTTCCTATGTGCGATGATATGAATAATGATACATGTATAATTAAACTTATTAAAATGTACACCTATTTCGTTTTTTTTTTTTAAATATCATGACACAATGAATGCATTCCTCACTCAATTGGGTATTTACATTAGAGATTATAGAGTTTAAATCCAGCGGTCCAAATGATCGCTTACGGCAGATTCTAGTAGTGTTGAATTCTGGCCCTTCTGAAGTCCAACTGACACTATGGTCACGGGGGGATCCGTTGTGTGACAGTGGAGAGTCAGCAGCTGGATTCCGCACCCACGGTCAGTCAGTAGTATTAGTAGGTGTATGTGTGGCCAGGCCCAACCGCCAATTCAGGGCCCTGTCTAAGATCAGTCAATTTAAGTCAATTTAAATTAAAAACCGACAACGCTACCTAGGTATAAGAGCCTAGGACAGGACTGCGTACCGCGTTGTGGATGACATGATGACCAACCCTTTCCCAGGGCTGAGGAGATGGCAGAGGTGGGGGGCTGACTTTGCTCAGCTTGCCAACCATGAGGCATTTCGGGCTGCTGCTGGTGCCATCGACGGGTGCCATATCAGGATTGTTCCTCCTGCAGAGCCTCAGAAAACAAGCTACATAAACAGGAAGCTGTTCCCATCTGTTATCCTCCAGGGAATGTGTGATGCCAAAGGCTCTTTCCTGGATGTGTGCATTGGACAGCCAGGGTCAGTGCATGATGCACTCGTCCTCTGAAGGTCACCCATGTACAACCAGGCCCTGAACCCACCCGCTGGGTACTTCCTGCTGGGAGATGGAGGGTACCCATGCCTGCAGCGCCCTGTTGCTATCATGACCCCGTATCGCCAGCCTGTAGCAAGTAAGATAGACACACACACACACGTACAGGTATTATGTCACTTTACAATACACTTTATATTTTCTTTATGAATTTGGACAGGTCTAGTTGAAGCCGGCTACAACAGGCGCACCATGCAAGGGCAAGGAATGTCATTGAGCGCACCTTTGGCGTCTTCAAGACAAGATGGCGCTCAATCTTTCTGAGGGCCCTGGAGATCCGGCCTGTGTTTGCCCCAAAGGTGGTTGGTGCCTGCTGCGTCCTCTACAACATCTGTGTGGCAGCCCATGATATCCTGGAGGAGGAGCAGGAGCAGGATGAGGGAGAGATGGCGGAGGTCCCAGATGGCGGAGATGGCCCGGGCAATGGAGAGGGGGACGAAAGGGGCTGTCTGCATGTCTGGGTGAACATGACTACATCTAGAGAGTAAATATTCACTCTCTCTCTCTCTCTAGATGTAGTCATGTTCACCTGTGAGTGTGTAAATATGGTCAGATATCAATGAATATAGATTTTTATAGGTGTAAATATGTAAACTATGTAAATATGATGTACACATTTTTTTTCTGGTTAGCCCAAATTTAAATTCAATGAAATTACTTTAAATAACTATTGGTATTTTTTCTTTTCAATGTAATCGGTTTTTGTTTTTTTTGGTTCATTCTAATTTAAACACAACTGTAAATAATAATAATATATATGTTGTCTATCCAATGTTCTTTTTTGGATAAATGTAAATAATTACACACTAATATTTTGTTTTTGTTGTGAATATGTACAGTATCGCTTTAATATGAATTGTCTTAAACACATTTTAAACATTCCAAAATTTAATAACACAAGAACAGAATACAGAATAACAAATATTAGAATTAAAACTTAATCGTGAGCCTCTCAAAAAGTGAGAGGTATCTGTCTGCCGCTGCCCTCTCCCTCTCCTCCTCCCTCACCAAGGCCTCTCTCTCTCTCTCTTCTCTGCTTGTTCTTTTAAAAAGTCCATCAATTCACTCTCTCTCTTCCTCTTTCTTCCTGTCCTCCTCTACTCTCTCATGTCCTCTCCTGCCTCTTCCTCTGCAGTAGAGGTAGAGGCCGGGGTGCTGACCACGCCACCTGGTGTGGCACTGGCTACAAACAGGGGCGGATTGACAGCATGCTGCCCCTGGAGTGCAGCGTTCATCAGGCTGTACCACTGCCAGGTGGCAGCGGTCACACTCCCAGCCTCTACCCCTTTGCTGGTTGACAGGTCTTTTAACTCCTATAAATAAGTTATTAATCATTACATTGTAACACTGAAAGTCTTTTTTTGGTTTAATTTATGACCTAAAATCAAGTGATTTTAAAAAAAAAAAACTGAAAAATCCAACAGAGCTTTCTGTCACAGTGTTGCTGTGACAGCCGGACTGTGTGTTGCTCTTTCCTATGTTTCCCCTGTCTACCTCCTTGTTCCCTCCCTTTTCCCCCTCACCTGCTCTCCCTCGGTGTGTGTGGTTGGAGGTGTGGCGACGGCAGAGTGGCGCACCCGCTCTTCATCCTCTCATCACCTGCCGACTACATAACCCCGGTCTCCCCTCGACTCCGATGCCAGATTATCCAGTATCATATGGTGATCGCTAGTGCCGTTAAGGAACACGTTCTTAAGCTTGCCGTTACTCGTTTTGTGATTTTTGCCTTCCCTACTAACACTCGTCTTGTCCGGCTTCTCCTGCACAGAACCCCAGCGTCGCTCTGCTCCGCCGCCGGCCGGCCCGCCTGCCTACCTGCTTGTCTACCCTCTACCTGCCCGCCGGCTCGGCCGAACTCCGGGAGGTCCGTCTGCGGGCCCCGATCACCCCTGGACCTCGACCCATCGCCTGCGCTTCAGTTCTGAATAAACTCTTTTCCCTCGCCAGCTCTGTCTCCGGTCTTTGCTTCGGGGTCCTCGCCTACTCACACCTAACACTTTCCATCACATTTTAAACGCAAATATATAATTGGTACCTTGTATTTGTCCTTGAGACTATTCCACTTCTTTTTGGCCTGTTTGGCAGTTATTGCCAGGCCACTGATTGTAACAAAGTCCCTTGGAAAATACATAAATATATTTAATGGCATACTCCCTCCATAATATGGTTTAAGACTGGCAAAGTAGAACCCTTCCCCAGATACACAGGCAATGATGAAAATATTATACTCACTCCCATCCCGTCCTCACTGAGTTTTTGTGCCCTGTGAAGAGGGCCTCATTCTCGGCACGCCACTTGATGAGGGCCCGGGTCTCCTCAGCTGTCCCTTGAGCGAAATTACGGTCAACAGATTTAATGCACAATACCGTACATTTTTACACTCCTGATGTGTTTACGTAGTCAAACTAATAGGGAACAACAGGAAGTATGAGCGGATAACGTTACACGTTTTGGTCGGTGACAAGTGCTTTAGGTTCGATAAAATATAAAACTTAAATAAAACCCTCGCCTCCCAGACAGACCAATTAATCCGGTATCATAAAACCTAAAGTATTTCGTTTCAGACACTTGCCCATTAAATGCAAAGTGAACGGTCACGTTTTGCCACTACAATGATACAGAACAGGCGGGTGGCTGATTTCAGAGGGTCAGGCCGGGACACTGCTGTAATCAGCAGGGTAGCAGTAATACCAAGCACCCGGGCCAATCTGCTAGCAGCTAGCGGAGTACGATAGCTGTTAGTGGGGCTACCACGTCGAAGCAAAAACTACGTGCTGCAGTAATGAATCGACCACAGCACTAATTTGCACTTATAACAATTACATTCTCGTACAAAAAAAAATAAAACTTACATTTCGTGACCCTAAATCAGTATAATTTCTAAACGTGTAAAACTTGTAACTTACAGTTGTGAGTCCTCTCTTCTGCCATTGCTATCACGAAGTGCATTCTGGGATACGTAACTTTCCAAAGTCCACACAAGTCTCCACCGATGCATCCTCGATGAAATGGGCGGGGCAAGAACTTATCCGGGGTATTCAACCGTACTTGGCCAGATGCGAACTTTGAATTGGAACAGTACTTGGTCTGACGCTGATGACGTTTCTCAAGTCCACAAGAACAGAAGCACAGAGAAGAACGCACATTGAGAAACGGCCCATGTCTGTTCAGTGCCGACCCTTCTATCTGCCACGGGAGCTAACGGTTGCCATAGTAACTGTCGTTTACATCCCTCCCCATGCTAACGTTCGGCCAGCTTGAGCTCATGGTATGTAAACAACGGAGGGCTCATCCGGATGGCGTGCACATCATTGCTGGGGACTTTAACAAAGCATGCCTCAAGACTGTTCTCCCCAAATTTCACCAGCACGTCAAGTGTGCAACCAGGGGAGAAAACACACTTGATCATGTTTATTCTAACATCAAGCATGCCTACAGAGCAACCCCCCTCCCCCACCTCGAACAATCAGACCACCTCTCTCTCTTTTTTTTTTCCAACAAGTGAGACTAAATTCTAGCTTTTAAAACAACAGAGAGCAGGCAGTTATATAATCCACCTTATTCCTGGGGGTGCTGATGTAGAAACGATTATGAAGAAGAAGTAGCAGTGAGCCATTGGTTGCTAGCGGTTTTCGTTTCCCGTAGTGGTTTATTTGTAAGTCTGGTCTTTACTGTTACAATTATCAGCTCTAAAAATGTCCTTGTGCAGCTCGGGAACATGTTGCCAAAAAGAAAATCAAGGAAGAAGACGTGACCACTGACACTGCACGTTTTTCTTCTTCGCCTTTTTCACATATTTGTGCTGCTTTCTGTCAGTCAGTATCACAATGATGATCGCCATGGCTCCGGTGCAGCAAAAAAAAATAAAAACTACGACTTGAAATTGAAACTTTCTGTTGTAAAATATGCAGAGGAAAACTCGGGAGAAGCAGCCGCTGGACGTTTCTCTGTCGCCGCAAGCGAGGGAGAGATGGGCGAAAAAAATCTAACGGAGCTCCAGCATCTGTCCGGAGAGGACAGCAACAGGGCCAGGCTGCCTGCTGGAGGCAGGAGGAAGACTAGCGAGGAGCCTGAGATAAACATGCGGGGATGAGTTATCAGCAAACGGGCACGCCATGAGAGAGTGTCGCGCAAAATGATCAGGACGATGGAGAAACAAATGTACGCCACCGTGAGTGACAGCAGAGAGGAGGAGTTTGCAGCGAGTGCTAGTTGGATGAATCGTTTCCTCCGCCGCAACAACTTCTCTTGCAGAAGGATGCCAGAGAATTCACAGAGAAGCTGGAGAAGTTTGTGACATCTTCATCCCGGATTTTTGTGAGGAAGGAATTATACTCCTGTCCCATATAAACGCCTGGTCTGTTAAGTGATTGAAACAAATAAACGCCCCGGCTATTATTTGGTATTTTACGGTATTCCATTCATAGATTAAATACATTACATGATTGCGCACATTACATGATTATATACCAGAGGAGGCTCGTCCATAGAGGCAGAGGAGGTTGATCCTCCTCTATTTTTGGGAGGCAAGAGGAAGATCAATTTTTTTTTTTAAGAAAGAGTAACTGGTTGAAATAAATCATTACCAAATCTCAGTATCATTTAAAAAATATTATGTATATATATTATATCATAAAAAAAGTTTCTTCTTTGGAAGAAAATCCACTTAAAACGGTTGAACAGCGACAGCTGCAGACGGAGGAGACAGAGCAGTCTGTGAGAGGAGCAGGGAGCAGGAAGGTGGGGGCTAGAGGAGGACGGAGGGCTTCTGTCCTCCGTGGGAGGGATCTCCTTCCATTCACTCAATGCATTCAAGATTTTTTCATGCTGATCTATGATTGGCTAAGACACGTAAAATGACGCGCTAAAGGAGGACGTCCTCCCTTACCAATCAGCAACCAGAATACAAGATTGACAGCAGGTTGGTCCAATAACAGTTCCCAAATTTCATTCTCACATTTATACAACCGTAAACAAAAAATACTTTTATGTATTTTACAGCTTTCACTGCCAGCCATGCTCGGACAAGAAATATGGGGTTTTCAGCTATTTCAAAGGAAATATAAGCACATTTCTGAAAGAAAAAAAACTGTCCGGAGAAATCAGAGTGAAGCAGTCAGAAAGATAATTCATAGGTCTCGTTTCGTTCATCTCGATAGAGGATATAATGTTAGCACAGTGGATAGAGCAGTTACCTGCCACACAGGCAACCGGGGAACGAATCCCGGTAGGGGCACACAATAGTATTTTTTTTGTCTTGTATATTAGCCATTTAATAAAATGTTTTTTAAAGAAGTCTTGTAAGTCATTGTTTTATTGCTTAATTTTCATTGAATATATAAGAAAGTAGGCATAAGTAGTTGACTTGTATAAAATAACATGACTTTTTCAGTCACCAGCCACTGTTATATACGTAACACCATGAATGAAAAGGAGCAGGAAAAAGAAAACTTATGATACCTGCCCCTTTCTATAGTTTTAATTACATTTAATTGATTAATTGACATTTAATTGACTACAAAAATAATCATTTGTTGCAGCCCTACATTAAAAGCAATGAAAATTATCATTAAAACTACCAAAATAATCAACATAAACCTTCCAAAGGATGGCAGCAGCGTGGCTGCAAGATCTGCCTTGACCTGCAACACATGAACACCCTGCTGTTTGTATTTCACCCGATGATGACACTAAAACCCAGGCTCGGTGATGGGGGACTTTAAGGCTTTGGCTGGGCTCTACGTCTGCTTTGAGGTAAATCAGACTGTGTCCTGCGATCGATCTCTTTGAACAAAATGCATCCCACCTTAGTGCTGTGCAGATACTGATACGCCTCAGAGCTATTTAGGTAATTCAGTGTCTCCCCGTCCGAAGCGGCAGAGTTGAGAAAGTAGCTAAATATGCTACTGTATGTTATTTTAGGCCACTTTTTCATGTCATCCTCCTACCCCTTTATATTATTAGGCAGTGGGATTGTAATGCCGTCTTGTCTGAGCTGTGACAGCTGGTGTTCCCACATGTTTTGGGTACTCGGCGGAGAAAGATTAGCGCTGACAGCTAGCATGTAAAAACGCTGGTTCTGGTTTATACTGGAAGTCTCACCCATAATTCACGCAAGGGCTCATGGGAGCTAGGAATAAGGTGGATAGGAAACTACACTACAAGATAGCCTATGGAGCTATTCACAACTTAAGCCATACCTTGATCGATCCTCTAAAAAATAAACACAGGTGCAGGCTGATGATTATGTGATCGTTGTAGTTGTGCAAACCATCACTCCATTCCTGGTAACGGTACATGAGGTTGCACTGTGGACATCTCCTACAGAAGGTGGATATCCCTGCAAATAATGTAGTAACAACGGTAGGTAGCCAAGATGCAATGTTGACACATATGAGGAAGGTTATCTGTATTAATACAAAGCTATACATACCTTCAAACACAGAGGTCAAAGTGAGTATCCTTGCTTTGCCTGTAATCATTACTGGCTCCATCAGTGATATGTTACCAGGACAATGTGTGCAGAAAGTCTCTTTAGGAAACAGTTGTGTAGGGAAGAGTTCTCTATCTGAAATATGCTGCGTAACGTTTACTGGCAACACAGCTGGTAGTTTTTTATAGTTATAGATGTAGTGCACCATCTTTCCAAGTTCCTGGTTTGCTGGTGGATATACTGGGAGGTCAGGCTGATCCACAGTTTTCGAAAGAGTCTTCATCTGCTACCAGTGAAAGTCCAGCATGTGGGTCATATTCTTCAGTTTTCTTTGTGCTGAACAGATTTCTTTTGGTTTGAAAGAAATACCACTTCCCTACGGAGGCAGGACACCCGACCCTTAGAACAAGGGCAATGCCATGTGTTTCTTTTAACGTTCCACCATAGCATCACCCTGCTGTAGTATGTGACTTTGTTCAAAAATTGAAAGGAAGTAACTAGAGTCGGAGCTATTGAAATCCACTTCAGCAGCAAGACTGGTTCCATGCATGGTGGCCTCTTCATGCAGTTTTAGGCACTTCTTTCTTTTCTTGGCCAATCCATTTGTTTTCCGCCAACTCTTCCAACACATCTGCCCGCAGGTCCTCTTTAATTGCATCTGATTTGCAATAATCTATTGAGCGCAGATGAGGACACTGGTTCGACTTAAGACCACTAATGTTTTTGAAGTCAGCCATTGCGTTGCATTCCTCCACTTCGCAAACAACTCTGTTTAGTACCCCATGTTTTTTTAATGGCATCGATGGGAAAACAAGTCCCCTGGAAAGACTTCGCCACTGCAAACACTCCATTCTTATCATCAATGCACTGATTCTTCAGATGATTGTCGGCTGTGATGTCATTGATAGTTGAGCTGTGCTTCCTTAAAATATGTCTCCTCAAATTTTGCTTGTAAAGCAACAAACCACAGTTGGGACATTTAGTATACTCCTTAGTAGATGGTCTCAATGTCCGGGGTATTTTTACTAGTGACACCGGAGTGGCTGCTGTCACTGCGGACTGGGTTGCTGCTGTGGTGCCTGTGGTCATCAGAGCATTGGGGTTGCTGCTGTGGTACCTGGGGTCATTAGGGCGCATGGGTTCACTGATGTGCTTGAGGACGTCAAGGTGCCTGGGGACATGGCTGTTGTGCCTGGAGCCACTGTAGCTGTGTCTTGTAGCATTTGGATTGTATTAGAAGGTATCACAGACTTCTCACAATTCACAAGGTGTTTCAAAAATGTGGCTCTGTTGATGCATGTCTTGGGGCAGTATGGGCAGTGGAAATGTTTGATTTTGCAGCACTCCAAGTGACAAATGAATATTGTAAAGTTTGTTCAATGCAGCGGCAAGCCACACCACGCTATCATTTAGCTGGGCCCCCCCTGGAACTCCATCAAGGATCACACTTTGAAAAACATTACTCTGCTCTGCTTACCTCTATGCAGGACAGCTTTTAGTCTGTGTGACTCTATGTGAGTACACACACGGGCATAGCGCTCAGTAGGCTCAAAAACTGCGGGGAGGCAGAAAGGGCAATGGTACTTATTGCAACAGCTCTGGCACAGGGTCAAAGGTACAGGACCTTTTGCTAGGTTCTGCACTGAGACATGCTGTAAAACAAAAGACAAAAATATTTTGATTAAAGCATATACTGCATTGCGCGCGCACGCGCACACACACACACACACACACACACACACACACACACATAGACACACACACTATAAAACAACTTACATGCATAAAGTCATACACAGCAGTCTTAACACCACCCTGGGAGCACCAGCAATGTTGCGCCCCATGATCACCCCACCCTGTCTCAGGTTAGACTGACTGATATATACACTAAACCTGGGCCTTTCCCTATTAGATGAAACCACCTGTCCTTAGCACAGGATTAATCTTTAACTTCACCTACCAAACAACTGAAATAAACACAGAAATTCTGAAAACACAACATCATCCACCAGGTAACTATTATTCATGTTTTTAAAACACACACCTCTTTGAATTAAGAACATGCCTGTGTGTGTGTGTGTGTGAGTGTGAGTGTGAGAGAGTGAGTGAGTGTGGGTGTGTGTGCGTGAAACTCTGGAATTACCGAAAATGAGATGCAGCAGGGTCCTGCGATGAGCTGGCTACTCATCCAGGGTGGACTTCGCCCATGGAGTAATCTGGATTTGGCCCCAGTAAGCCCCGCAACCCCTTAAGGGATATTCTGGTGTAAATTTAAGCCATGGTCTAACACACCGCTAGCTAACGCAGTTTTAGCATCCTCAGAAACGACCGCACGACAACAATACATTGCAGTAAATGGGTCCAAATATAAAATTATCGAGTGCAGTAGAGTCCCGCAGTAATGATCATCATTGAGCTGCGGGACTCTACTACACTCGGTAATCGACTCACAGGGCTTCCCCACAACAACGAAGGCTTCTTGGGTGGTGAGATTTGTTTATCTATTGCGACAAATCCAGCAATGATTTGTGGTCTGCGGTCGTTTCTGAGGATGCTAAAACTACGTTAGCTAGCGGTCTGCAAACTTGATCTCTCGAGAGTGAGTCTAACACAGTTTCACGGTGTGTTAGACCATGGATTAAATTTACACCGGAATATCCCTTTAGGGGGGAAAAAGGCGTCTCCCCGTCTCTCTAAAACGGCGTAAAAGTCCGTCGTAAACAAGTAACATTACGCCATGAGCTTTCTCTCCATGCGTTTTGGCATGATATATTCCAAAGAGCGTGGAAAAAAGCGTGTATCCACAATGATAAATTAAGCCCCAGTTCTACGACACCGAAAACATAAGCCTAAGCACAACGGAGCTTCAATGACATGTGAAAACATACCATGATAACTTAAAACAAGGGCTACTTACCGTCATCTTGGATTCAATCCGAGAAAAAACAGATATACTGCCTGGTTTGGAGCGGACTGGAGAGACGAGAGAGAGACGAGTATGCCGCCTAACGTCCCGCGTTTTAATTTCATTGGCTAAAGGATCTACATGATGTTGTTTCAAATGACCAATCAAAGCTTGGACCACCCGCATTTTGGCACGATTCCCTCCTCACAAAAATCCAGGATGAAAATGTCACAAACCCCAGCTTCTCTGTGAATTCTCTGGCATCCTGCTGGGCAATAGTTGTCTTCAGCCAGTGAAGTTGTTGCGGTGGAGGAAACGATTCAGCCGACCAGCACTCGCTGCAAACTCCTCATCTCTGCTGTCACTGACGGTGGCGTACATTTGTTCCGCCCTGATCATTTTGCGGGACACTCTCTTGTGGCATGCCAGTTTGCTGATAACTCACTCAGTTTATCTGAAGCTCCTCGCCAGCCTTCTTCCTCCCTCCAGGACGGCAGCCTGGCCATGTTGCTGTCCTCCTCGGACAGACGCTTAAGCTCTGTTTTATTTTTTCGCCAATCTCTCCCTCCCTTGGGTCGACAGAGAAACATCTACACTCTTAGAAAGGATGTGTTAAAAAGTGACACAAAAAATGTGTTGTTACATGTACAACACATTTTGTGTGGATTTCAACACAAGATGTGTAAAAAAGCTTAAAAAGCTTAACACACTTCATGTGTTTGAAAATTTAACACAATTTGTGTGTTATTTTATGTGGCGGGAGGGGGCGCCCCGTCTTCATGTTCGCTGTTCGCGCCACAGAGACAAAGAAGACAAAGGAATGAAAAATGGAGGCTGCATTTAATTCTATAGACAGAGAGACCTATGGGTTTAGCAAAATACTACAGCCATTGTTAGAAGACATTAAATGTCTTGAAAGTCAGGGTATTGCAGTTGAAATCAAAGGTCAAACCCATTTGCTTTATGGTACCATTTGCCTTTTGACAGCTGACAACCTTGCTTGTCATTCCCTTTGTGGGTATTTGGAAAGTTTCTCAGCTAATGTGTTTTGTCACTTCTGCTTAGCTGACAAAAAAACTGCTCAAAATGTCTTTGAAGAAGATGAGCTTGAAAAGCGTACTAAGGACAATTATCAACAACATGTAATGCTGAACAATGCCACTTCCACAGGTATCAAGGAGGACTCTTGTTTGAACACACTTAAATACTTCCATGTAACAGAAGGTGTTTGTGTAGACATCATGCATGATGTATTAGAAGGTGTTGCCCCTTTGGAAGTAAAGCTGATGTTGCGACATTTAATATATGAGGACAAACTGTTTACATTGGAGCATCTTAACAGTAGAATAGCTAGCTTCGATTATGGCTACATGAATGAGAAAAACAAGCCATCTGTCATTCTGAATCTCAGAACAAATGAAAATGCTGTCAAACAAACAGCCAGCCAAATGTGGTGTCTCCTCCTCTTTTTGCCACTCATGCTAGGAGACCTAGTTAGTAGGCAGAGTCCACATTGGAAACTGTTTCTTCTTTTGAGAGAAATATGCAGTATCATATTTGCTCCTGTAGTAACAAATGGACTAGCTGTGCTTTTAAAGCAGTTGATAATAGATCATCATAACACGTTTAAGACACTCTACCCAGACAGGCCACTTATCCCCAAGCACCATTTCATGATACACTATGGTAGAATGATTGTAATGTTTGGACCACTTGTTAAGTTATGGTGCATGAGGTTTGAAAGTAAGCACTGTCCTTTGAAACGTCAAGCTCATGTAGTCTGTAACTTTAAAAACATAGCTAAAACATTGGCTTACAAGAACCAAATACAGAGTATGTACAGCTGGAAATTTGGGACGCCACTTGAGAGAGAAATATCTGTTCCAAACGCCTTTCCTGTCATTGTAGGATCTTTAGAACTGAGTGAGTTGGTTCTTGAAAAGTTGCATACAAAGAATGCTGATCTTGGCATTTTAAGCACTGTCCATGTTGCACACGCAGTTAGTGTGTTCGGTCAGACCTATCGAACAGGGAGTGTAGTCCCTCTTGACTATGACACAAGAGATGAACGCCAGTTTGGTGAAATAGTTCACATCTTTCCAGAATGTGAGAAAAAAGAGATATTGTTGTTTGTCCGAATTTTATCAGTTGAATGTTTTGACGACCATTACTATGCTTATGTGGTAGACAAAAAAGATGTATTTGAAATGGTCAGCATATATGACATTGCAGATATCAGACCACTAAGCCTGTTGTCATGTTTCCAGGGAGACAGAGTTTACTTAAATCCCAGGTACAAAATTGTATAAGTCAAGTTGCAGATATCTGCATTCACTTGTTTTCTCAGTGGTGCTTCATTAAAATGTCACTGTATGGATGTTGACAAAACTGATGAGTTAACATATTGAAAGTTGAGTTCATGAAAAAAAAGACTAATTTAATCTGATCTTAAATAATTTTTTTCAAATTGAGGATTTTGTTTGAGGATTGTTTTTTTTGGTTGGTGGAGTTATGTTTGATGACCACAGAATGTGAATTCTCCTGTTAATGAGAAGAATTGAATATGAAATGTTTTTAATCTTTTCAAATGTGAACAATAAATTTCTAAATAAAATTCCTACAGATGGGTTTCTGCTTATTTAAATTCAAATCTTTGGGAATAGATTTAACACATTTTTTAACACATTAATGTGTCTATATAAGGACTACACATTTTGTGTTATATTTAACACAACTACTGTGTTTGAAAAACCAACACAAATCTTGTGTTAAAACTCTTAACACAGTAGTTGTGTTATAGTAACAAGTAGTTTACTTTAACACAACTACTGTGTAAGAGTTTTAACACAAAATTTGTGTTGGTTTTTCGAACACAGTAGTTGTGTTAAATATAACACAAAATGTGTAGTCCTTATATAGACACATCAGTGTGTTGAGAATTGACACAACTTGTGTTAATATTAACACATCTGTTTTAAGAGTGTAGCGGCTGCTTCTCCCGAGTTTTCCTCTGCATATTTTAAGACAGAAAGTTTGCTGCACCGAGTCATGGCGATCATCAGTGTGATGACTGACAGAAAGCAAGCACGATAAAAAGGCGAAGAAAAAAATTGTGCAGTGTCAGTGGTCATGTCTTCTTCCTTGATGTCTTTTTTTTTTTATTACGGCTACTATTTTTCTGCATATTCTTGACTTTGAATGGAAGCTGTTTCTGTTTCATATATTATGCAGTCAGTTGTCCACACTTTAAGTTAAATTAAATGAACCAAGACAGATATCACATTTACATGTCAGGGTGTAGTTATTATAGACACAGATTTAATATTTAAAGGAGAACTTCGGTCGATTTAAACATGCAGCTTCATTGCTCAAGCTACCCTTGACTTGCCAGTACCGAAGACGCGAACAAATTTGGTCCAGCCATTACAGAGCTCCGTGAACGGAGACTTAGCACTGAACGCTAACAGCATGGGGTCAGAACTTTACACTGTGTTTTAAGCGTCTTAACATGCTCCACATCTCACACCAAAAGTTATGCAACATCAGCAGACACCTTAGCACACAGCACTGTAGCGTGTATGACTCAAAATGAATAAAAAAGTAGTTAAAACAGTGTGTTTGTGCAAGGAGCTACTTACCTGTTTGTTGACATCCGTGTGCTCCGGTAGCTAGACCAAACTAGCATATCCATCGAGTGTGCACTTAACAGGCTTAACAGGCTATTGTAAGGCTCATGGCTCATGACAGCCTGTAACATGGACATGTACATTATGAACATAAGCACGAAAATGCTGGAATACGTTTCCGTCTCCGCCAGTGAGGGAGTAAGTGCACGCTCGACGGATTGACTAGTTTGGAGGAGCTACTTGAATTGAATGAAAACTCATTGCAGTTGGGCCGTTTGGAAATGCAGAGATCGCACAACAAGAGCAGGCACGTGCACACATAAGGCCCAAGGGGTGCTTGAGCCCCTGCCCTTTTTTTTCATTTTTTTTAAATGAATAAATAAATTAAAATAAAAATAAATAAATAAAAAAAAATGGCATTATAAATACCCTGTGGTTATCTAAGTACGCATTTCCTTGTAATACGGTGTTCTGTGTGTGTGTGTTGAGCCTATAATGCTGCGTCTCTGTCCGCTGCGCTCCGCTCTGTCTCTCACAAAGAGAGAGAGAGGGAGAGAGAGTGGGAGAGAGAGGTAGAGGAGACAGACAGAGAGAGGGAGAGAGAGAGAAGACGCTGCCTCATCGACAACTGCACGCATATAGATGAGACGTGACAGTGGAGCGACTTGAAGCTTTGTGAGTTATAAATCCATTAACATAACCTCCTTGTGGGGGCTAACAAGTCGCCTTCAAACTTATTCAACGTGCTTAAATATGAGTCATTTCAGAAAAGCGTCCATTTGTGCTTGTTAAGCTAACTGCTGGTTAATGAGAGTTAATAATCTAATCTGACAGCTGTCTGTGTCGGCTGTTTATCTGCCACAAATCTTAAACTTCTTCCAGATATTGAGTTTACTCTGATTTAGCTGTTGTAAACATTGTTGTTCCAACTAACATTCACAGTTACAGTAGTCATTTCTTGGTTTTGTCACATTTTAGATGTGTAGCCTGTATTTCTAGTTTGCACTTGCCCCCCCATGATTTCCTTTTTTTTTTAATGCAAGCTGCTGTGTTAATGTGAAATGAATGGTTCATTAAGTGTTTGCATTTATTTGATTTTACTTAAATAACCACATTTTAAGAATGTTTTCATTCAAATTCCTTTGAATCAGCATACATCTGTAAATTGTGAAAACAATACAATTTAATCAGTTTAAACGTATGAACATGGTTTAAATATGGCAAGCTGTGGAACAAGCAAGATTCAATTAGTTAAAATTTATGTGACTAGTTCACAATTCAGGAAATGGAATCGTTTCGAGGCGGGACACTCCCGTCCAGTAGGTGGCGGTAATATCGCTTTAGGCTCGTTGGCCAACCTCCAGTTTAGACGACAAAAAGCCCGCTCAGCCGTTAGTTACACCACAGAGACTGGACTGTGACCTGCTGCCTGGTAAATTATATCTGCACTCATCCTATATAATAATCCAGTTATCAGTGCATGTCATTATTATCATTAGTGGAGCTGATATAGTATCACGCTAATACCAATACGTTGACAATTAAATCCAGTAAGTCCGTCATTTTCATCCAGTTTACTAGCTAGCAGTGGCGGAGCCAGGAAATTTTCTGTGGGGTGGCCAGGATGGTTTTGTGATCATTCTGGGGTGGCAATGAAATATAGGGGTATTTAGGGCACCTAAACCACACACTTCCACAATATTTGGAATGCATGTAATGGTGGAAAAGATCAAACAATATTCAGTACATCTAACTTTTTTTTCTTATTCCAGCAAGTAAAGTAGCAAAGCAGAGATGACATCGCGACCGTGATCAATGGAAAAACTGGAGAAATCAGGAGAAATGGTGCAATCTTTAGGAAGAGGTCTCTCACTGACACACTAGAGAATCTCCACAAGGTCTTTCTGAGCGAAAATCCCTCTATGAAGATTTCCCGCTCGCAGTTCTGCAAGCATCGTCCATTCTGGATTGTGAGCCCAAAAGTACAGGATAGGGAGACGTGTGCCTGCAAACTACATGAAAACTTCACATCCAAAGTGAAGAAGCTGCAGCAGCTTGGATTGATAGATTCCAATAAGCCGGCAGACCTGGTCACATTACCTGTGTGTGACTAGAGCAACATCAACTGCGCGTATAACCGTTGCAACACCTGCAAAGACAGCCAATTGCCAGTTGTGATGGACCCAGCCACAAAGAACAACATCGCGAGATGGAATGAGTGGGTGACAAAAACGTCACCATACTCGGAAAAATCTCCTGATGGTACCACAACTGAGGTTGAAGGCAAGCACACCGCTCTGGAAAGGAAAGCGGCCAGCCTAGAAAAACTGGTGGAGCAAACAAAGAAAGACATGCCACGTTTCAAGGTTCACCTCTTCAACATAGCACACCAGTTCAGAGAGATCAGGCAGCTGAAAGAGAGATTGGTGGAAGATGAAGTAGTTGTACATTTTGACTACAGTGAAAAGTACAACTGTACGGTAAGTGTAGCAAAGAAATAAAGGACTCTCACTTTGGTGGAGGTCACAAACAGGTTACTTTGCATACTGGTGTCCTGTATGTGAGTGAGGGACAGCCGGAAGCCTTTGCCACGGTATCCAGCAGTCTAAAGCACGATGCTGTAGCGACGTGGGCACACCTCGATCCAGTGTGGCAGCATATAAAATCCAGCCACCCCACAGTAAAACATGTCCACCTGGTGTATGATGGGCCAACTTCACAAGGTTTGTTATGAGCAATAACTTTTGGACTGATATTGATTGGTCAGAATTTTGAAAATCCATCAGTAAAACATGAGACAGACAAAAATACCTTATATTTACACGAGGGGCGTCGCTAGGAGTGCAAAACATCCGGGGCTTTAGTCCCGCGCAGTGTTGCCTTAGTTACCTAGAAAAAGTAATCTGAATACTGATTACTCCTTAAAACTCACTTGAAGCTAGATAGTACTTTGTTGCCAGCACAGAGTGAACAACAAACCTTAATATTCTCATCTTTAGCTGAGAGGAACTCAAAATAATGACTGTTTCCAGCTAGAAAACGCGCATCTCTCTCCTCCCTCCATTGTTGTTGTGTTTATGTCCCTGCGTGGTGTTACACGTGAGTTGTGCTCGTGCTGAAAATGTGACTTGTTGCAAACGATCACTCCCCGAGACAAGAAAGCAAAAATATACATTTTTACTAAGGAAAATTACAAAAACAATGATAAGTAACTTTAATCTGATTACTGGTTTGTAAATATTGACGTGTTAGATTACTTGTTACCGAAAAAAGTGGTCAGATACCGGCATCACTGCCCGCAGATAGAGTCTTTTTTTAACGGGGTCCGGGGAAATTTTGAAAATTGGGCTGTTTAAAGATGCAATTTCAACATAGTTTGAGAAGGAAAGGAAGGCCAATCGCTGCGGTCCTCACCGTCATGTTTTAATCACAAATAAAGCAAATTTTCCCTCACTAGGCCTATTTTTACTTTAAAGATATTATAGCCTATAATAACACATGTGCTGTGTGCATAGGCTATAAGAGCAGGTAGAACATTCCCTATTATAATTTCTTTACTTTATTGTCTATCTGCATTAGGCCTACAGGAGGCTTTGTAGGGTATTAAGAGAAAAACATCGTCATTTAACATCGTCAATAAACCCAAAAATGTAATACAAATCTGCAGCATTTAATGTAATAAACCCACAAATGTAATACATTTTCCACAAGAGCCGCTGCCTACTACAAACGTAACAAACGATTTCCCACACATGTAATAACTTTTATGTTAGCAGGGATTTCTTTGTGGGGACGTGAAAATCTTTATTGTAATAACTTCCCACAAATTTAATATAATGAATAATGGTCATGGTGGTTGTTGTTTGTTTGCCCATACACCTACTAATACAACTAACCGTGGGTGCAAAATCCAGCTGCTGACTCTCCGCTGTCAACGAGTCCCCCGTGACCAAAGTGTCAGTTGAACTTCAGAAGAGCCGGAATTCAACGCTACTAGAACTGCCGTAAGCGGTCATTTGGACCGCTAGATTTAAAGCTAGGGTCTACAATCCTGGAGAGCTAGCAAGAGAGCTAGCAAGATTTGAAAGTGGCACCTCCTCTAAGTTCCACCCCCCCCACATCCCGTCAGTGCTCCGTCCAAAGCCACGCCCCCACAAACTTGAACGCGCATCTGGCAGAAGGAGATCTGATGAGCATCTGATGATGCCAGAGCATGACGCAGCAACTCAGTTGAATTTAGCACGGAGCAGACAAGAAGTCAAGCGCCAAAATAACAAACTGCATCCGGTTACTTTTCAAAATAAAACACTCCGTGTTGACAACAGCACGCATCATGAGGCCAGCTGTCTACCGTACTGCGCCGTTGCGGACTCAAACTGCAACCGGTGGGAATTGCTGGAAGGCAGAGCAAAACCAGACCGGAGCTGCAACGCAGCGGACCCCTATTTAGTGGAAATTGGGCTGAGTCATTAGCCATTCTCATGGCTAAAAACAACACACAAAGAAGCTAACATTAGCATTGGGCTAATACCAGCTACAAACGTAGCCAAGTTGGCAAACCTAACATTTCATGAAAATAACAAATCCCCCTGAAACAAAACAAATAATTACCTGTCCAACAGAAAGAGAGCAACCTCTGCATCACTTTTCAGGCCCTGTGAGAGGATGGCCGTCATCGTCTGCTGGTACCTTTGGGTGCTTCAACCAAGACATATTCACTGTTAGTTTTCCCTCTGAAGCCTGCTTAATGTTGTCCACATTAGGCTCCAGCAACAGTCCTTCAAAAGGATGGAAAGTCCCTGGTTGTCTGCGGTTGCCATGTAACGCCAGCCCCTTGCATAGTTATGATGTTGGGAAAGTGTTTCCATGACAGTACCATATCCATATAATCACGTGGACTCTCTGCTCGTAGATTAAGAGCACACAATGCCACATGGACAAGTAATTACAGCACAGCCACCCATAACACAACATAAGTGTTTACTTATGTAGATTTTCAGGGATTAAATAACTTCCAAACTGTTGAAATGCAATATTTATTTCACTCACCAGAGGGATCCCAGACCTTCTCAAAAACTTTGTTGTAGGTGACCCTATTGGACATCTTCTCACGCAGTCTGAGGACAAGATCCATCTTGGAGCCTTTGCTGTCCAAACCACACTGCTTGCACAGCGCTCTCACCTCCTCTACCTGTTGTACAAAAGCATTTCTAAGTCAGTGTTTATGTTAAGCATATTTTGTCAGTGCCAAAACATTTATATCAGAAATTATTTCACTTTTTTCGAACTCACCTTTAGGTTAAGGAGTTCATCAGCTAGGCGCTCTTCTGTTACCTGCATGTCATCACCATCACTAGACATTTGGTCATCAAAATCAGTAGTCATTTTAGGTGCTTGTAGTTTGTCATGTTCTGTGTTCAGGACTACAGTGGATTGTCTAGTATGTGGGCCAATCCATGGAGCCCAGTTGTGGTAGCTTGGGGGCACAATAAAAGGATTCTTTCGATTGCCTTGGGAAACAAAAAAATATTATTTAAGGGACCACTTTCAATGAATTCACACACTTATTTACACAACATTTTGTTCTCTAAATCGCATTTCTGCATGACTTGCATGTCATGAAACCCCGACTGATGATTTCTGTGGTAACAGCATCCCAGAATTTGTTGATGTCCACCTGTCCATCATAGTCTTGGGGTGGCCCCTCGATGTCACTGACTGTTTAAGGAAGAGTTTGTGTTTAGATGTCTACAATACAAAATAATTGAGTGAATTATACTTTTTTTTTTCTTCTAAATCCTGGTTAGCTTAATCTGGGATCCCCCAATTTGAAAAACAATTTCAAGTACATTTTAATCATTTTGGATGATTTTAAGAGTAATAAAGAAGGAGGTAAAAAACAAGAAAGGACAACATGGATTATTTACAGGACATTCTTTCATTTCAATTAATTTCTAGTTGTTGTTTTTTTACTCGAAAACTACTCTAAACATTCCCAGGTAGTCCAGAACATGTGGAAACCCTGTGACTGTTCAGCTTAATAATTAAGAACTTACATGGCATATTGAAAACAGCTTTTTTATGTAGGTCCATCACAGCAACAGCTGTACTGTATCCGCATGATACAGAAGCAAACGTCTAGTCATGTTCAGTAAGGGCCTCAAAATGGAGATACGCTTGAAGAACCCTTTCTTTGTTTGGAAAGGACACTTTCTCAGTTGCCTCAATTATTTAAACAACTCTGCTGACAGCAGTATGTCTCTGGAAAAATGAGGGACAGGTGAAATGCAATTTTAATCTAATTAAAATATATACATCATCTTATAGACTTACATTCTGAAATAACAACTCTATTTTGACATTTAAGGACTCCAGAAATGATGCATTAAGTGCAGACGAAGCACACAGTATTTCATCCGACACACACATTTCTTGTCACATTTGCGGAGAATTGCTCAAAATTACGCTATCTTGTCTGAGAAGGATGTGAACAAACGTGCTTGTTAATGTGTGGGTGGGTGTGTGGTGTGTGTGTCTTGTGTAGTGTGACAAATATTTCATCAAGCACAATCTATTTTCACATTTTTAAGTTCTCACCTGTAATGGACTCTTTTGGTATCAGGTGCTTCGGCAAGGTACCCAACAGCTTTCCATCTCTTGACTGTTCGATGACAGTCTTGGGGAGTTCAGCATTTAACTTTTTATGTGACAGAAGGTCATTTAGCATTTTTTGCTACCCCTTGGTCATTAGGTGGATAAGACCCTTCCTTCATTTCACTTGTGTCCATTCGGTCTGTGGTGGGCTGTGGTGAAATGGTTTCTTGTTCTGTGGATTTAACCTTTTTAAACAGCCCCCTTTGTGTTGCAAAAAGGTGCCAATTCTCCACTGATTTGTGGAGACAAGAATGCCTAGCTTTAGAACAGGGGCAATGCCAGCTGTTCTGCTTACTGTTGTATGCTGCCACAACCATTCCAAGCCTAGAATAGTATGACACCTTTGGCTCGTAAACAGAAATGTGAAATTTTGTGTATGGGCCACCAACAGAAAGCAGACAGGGGCACACCGGCAGCATCTGCCTCCTGTTGACGCCGAAGGAGACTGGCTTTGCGATCCTCTCCAAAACCATTTATTTCCCACCATTTCCACCAAGGCTTCTTGTGGCAAATCCACTGCTGGCTTGTCTGTACGTGGGCAGAACATTAAGGACTGTATATGCTGACATTCAAAAGGGAGCTTCCTCGACCTCACAGCAAAGTCAGCATTGTGACAGCATTATTCCACGTCACACATCAATTTTGGTGTTGCTGGACCACAAAATGACTTCAACAGCAAACACCCCATTTTTAGGATCCACACACTTGTCACTAGCAACTGTTTCATAGCCAACTGTGTGCTTCCGTAGCACATGCTTTTTAAAATGTTTCATGTTTAATTTCAGTTGACAGTGTCAATAATGGAACAGTGACTGGTTGGAGTTTGGCACAAGGTATCTTTCACCATCACCGATTGGTTAGTCGCCACCCACAAGGGGAGATGGGATAACAATGGCAGCGTCAAAAACACGAGCAGAACATGCTGCTGCATGCGACTTGCCTGAACTTCCCCCCGGAGTTAAACATTTAACCCCGGAATTTGAAGCGGGTGGCCTAGCTAAGTTAGCATCATGCCGAAATGGGGAAAATACAAGAAATCCTACAGGAAGAAATTGGAGACTGACCCCGAACTAAAAACCTGGCTCGCGTCTGTCACAGGAGACGACTCTAAAGCCCGTTGCAAGTATTGTAACACAGAAATAAGAGCTCATCTTAACGATCTGAAGGAACATGGCGCCACAAAAAAACACAAGTCCCGCTGTGTGCCGAGTGTGAAATCTTTTGCTGTACTGATGGGATCTGGTATAGGACAAGTCACAGTCAAAGATGACCAAAAACGTGAACTGAGGATTGCAACCTACCAGTGGCGTGCACAGGTAGACACTAGGTGGTGCTAAAACACCTGCCCTTTGCCCTCTGGACCAAGCAAGTGCCCTTTCGAAAGTTCTAATTTTTTTTTTTGTTTTTTTTTTTTGTGGCCCATGCTGACATGATCATCTATAAGTGCTCGTCAATTAGAAGCGTGTGATAATAATGCCCCAATTAAGATTCCCTCCACCCCCCACCCCACCCGCACACACCTCTGTCAACGTGAAAGCGCAGAGCGGACACAAACAGAGGCGTGTTGTAGCAGCAGACAGTGCACAGCTGCAGCCCGAACACACCTCCTCCCCTGCCCACCAGCCAGGTAACACATAAATGAATCGAGTCGAGTGTGTTGTTTGCCCCCTAAGCCTGAGTTGCCAAGCTATAACTTGCATTTATTTGTCTCTGTTGTGAAGTAGCCTGTCTTATAAATTAGCCAACTGCTCACCTGCAGTGAGCTAGACGCTACCCAAAATCAATAATAGATATGACGTGATGATGACCACCGGTAGAGTTTGTCATTGGTATCCTATAGCATGTGAATCTATCAGTATGCTTACTTAAGATGAATGTTTAGTAGAATATTGTGTAGGTTTACATCAGGCTACACAATTAACACTTGCAGTAATTTATTTGCTAAAAATGGCAAACAGGCAATTGGGAATTGCCTGCAGGAAAAGTAGCCCTGTGCCTTGTTGAAATATAACCAAACAGTCTTATTCATATTGTTGGTCTCTTTTATTTACCAATTGCAGCATAATGCCTAGAAAGGAGAGGATGAGAAAGGAAAAAGAAAGGGAGCTACAGCAGGCAGCCCAGGGGAGCAGCTCTCTGCTCTCCTGGATAAAAGCATCCACCAGCAGCAAGGAGGAAGAGGAAGATGAAGAGTCAGTCAAGAGTCATGTTCACTGTTTAGGGCATTTTAAAGCTCAGATTTTAAAGTTGAACTGTTAAACTTGAACTACTAAATTAGGCATTAAGCTATTTTAGCTAATTATATCATTTTGTACTAACAAGTTATTTCTATGTTACAAGACTTGCAGTAATCTTGTATTTACCTTAATAGGCTATATTCAATCTTAAAAAATAGGCTATTACTAAAACTATTATTCTATTCTAGGCAGCTACAGCAGGGAAGCAGTAGGTCATCTACCTGCAAAGAAGTTGAGATAGATGAATCTGGAGATTCATCTACAGATAAAACAGAGTCCATAGCAGCACCTAGTCTATGCACAGTTACAGAATCAGAAGTGCTGTCTGATGACCAAAATGAGGGAGAACAAGGCATGATGTAGCAGCTGTATGTAAAAAGAGATGACACAATTAAAAAGATAGCAGCTATGCAATATCCAACAGATCCTTCACATGTTGAAACATTTAATAGCAAGTGTGATGACAGCTACATTTCAATGTGCTGCAGCGTTGGCCCATGTCAACCAGACATGCCTTACCCAAAAAATGCAGAGGGGCGGTCATTCCAGAAACAATGGCTTTCTGGAAATGCGTGGCTGGAATACTCTCCCACTGCTAATTCAATCCACTGTTTTAGTTGTCGCCTTTTCCTCACTGAAGAAAAGTATAAAAACAGAACAGCGTGGACAACTGTTGGCATAAAAAAAGTGGAACACTGCTCTTGAAAAAAATCAAGCAACACTCCATCACAGAGATGCACATGACAAGCATGGTTAGATGGACAAATTTCCAAAAAAAGGCCCTCCAGTCTGCATTTGATGTTTCAGATGTAAAGGGGGTGGAGCTTAGAGAGCGAGAGAGGCAGACAAATAGAGAAATCTTGACAAGATTAATTGATCTTACAGTATATCTTGCACGTCAGGGACAAGCATTGCGAGGTCATGATGAGAGTGAGTCCAGTAACAACCGTGGAAACTTACTTGAACTGGTGGATGTGTTTTCCCGTTATGGCAGTGTGCTGAATATACATATGGAAAAAGTTGCCAAAGTTAAAGTAACCAAGACAAGGCCCTAGGTGTCACTACTTTCTAATAGAAGCCAAAATGACATAATTTCAGCACTTGGTACTTGCATCAGGAGTGTGATACAAAGTGAAATAAAAGAGGCTGAAATGTACTCCATCCTACTTGATGAAACCTCTGATGCTTCACACAAAGAACAAGTGTCATTTGTAGTGCGATATTTTCATCATATGCAAATAAAAGGAGAGGTTCATTGAGGTGTACAATGTTGATACAACTACAGGCCAGGAGCTGGAGAATACCGTGTTCTCGCTTCTGCAGAAGAATGGCCTAGAGCTGAAGAATATGTATGGCCAAGGCTACGATGGAGCAGCCAACATGAGTGGTATGTATAAAGGTCTTCAAGCCAGAATACGTGCACACAGGGTATAAAATTAGATTTTTGGCCTACATGCCAATGGCAGGTAGGCTTTGAAATTTTACCGGCCAAAATATGTTTTGACCGGCCACTGAAGTGTTCACAATTTACCACCTTAACCAACAGATTTCTTGTAGGAAACACTGAACTGCACAGAGATAATTGTTAATTGCCCACTGATTGTTTTTTAGTGGGGAACTATCTAAATTACTACTTCTTCCTCTTCCTCTACTACTCATAGTTGTGATTGGCAAAGTACAAAAAAGCAGGAAAATATACGGCTCCAGTTTGTCTCTCTTTACATTTATTTTGTCCCGTTTCTGCTGCAGCTAAGAAAGAAATAGCGCCCCACGCGTCCAAATTCTTTGAACACAGTGTTTCCCCTAGATTTTTTTGTAGCAGCGGTGCTCTGAGTTGGTAACTGAGCAACACTAGGGGGGTCTGGAAGAAAATCTGAAAAATAACCCTTTAAATGGTGACTACTGGTGAGATTTAAAAAAAAAAAAAAAAAAAAAAAAACATTTTCAGAATTTCAGGTTCAGAATCTAAGACACGAGACAAAATAGTATAGAAGCTGACATTGCTGCTTGAAAATATGTTAACCTCTTGAGCATTAGAGAACTTTTTTACAATTATTTTCTTTATTATTATATATCTTATGGAAACAGAATCTGTTTCAGAAGTCAGTGGGTCACATGACATGGAAGCTATTGAGAAAAAAAAAATCATAATTTCTGCATATTAATATTCATATAAAATATAGGAAGCACTGAAATACAATAAAAAGAGCTGTGTTTCATTTCTCCAGTTTACCAATACAATCTGCTGCTGGTTTGGAGTCACTGGGTCACATGACATGGAAGCTATTGAAAAAACTGCAATTATTTTGTATTAATATATTTATGCCAAGTAATTTAATGACGGTCCCTAAATCAGTCTCCAGTGATTCAGCGTGAGGCTCTGGGAGGTGAGCTAACCGTCCTCCTGCTGCTCACACTGGGTGAACCTCAGTAAAGTCTCAGCTGGACTCGAGTGAAGATCCACCGAATGTCCAACTTGAAACTAACTTCACCCCAGTTTGATGAGTCGCCTGTTGCAGCCTTTGAATAGGATGACGAGGATTTCAGTTCCTCAACTTAAACGCTGACTTGTAGAAATTATACAAATAGCAGTATGACAATAATAATCGATTTCAGGATAATTTAGGGTGTAGTGCTTTCACTGTGTGCTACTTAAATTCGCCATTTGCCCGTGATATTACAAATCATGTTTTTGGGGTTTTTTTTTGCAACGGCGGCGCTGAAAATCCCGCAGTAGAATACATATAGGAGAAACACTGACACATCAGATAACCTTCTGCAATGATTGCAGGCTCTTTGGTGGAGCTTTGCTTTCACTGAAGTTCCATCGTGACAAATGAATGGACTCGCGGAGTGACATGAAGACATGAATCAGGGGCACAAAAACGTTGACAGCGGTGGCCGGTCATTATGTTTACCAATACCCGACCCGTGCCTTGCGCAACTTGATACATTTTCAAATGTTGAATGACTGTGGACAGCCAGAGACGCATTTGAAACGCAATCAGTAGATCTGCTGTAGCTGTAAACTGTCTGTTTTACTGTTTGGCATTTATGTTTAAAGTTATATAGCAAAGTCTGCAAATTTCAGCAGCCGGCCAATGGCGTGTGACATTTATTTTACTCGCCAAAACATTTTTACACGCATTTGGCGAGTGGCGGGTGCCAAAATGAGAAGGCCCTCTATGTGCACTGCAAGGCACACTGTCTCAATCTGGTCCTAGTGGAAGCGTCAAAGTCCAACAAGAATTTTGTGACATTTTTCAGCCTTGTGGAGAAATTATATGGCTTTTGCACAGGCTCCCCAAAGCGCCATGCTGCCTTGGTGAAATGGCAGGAGTCCCTGTATCCTGGACAGCGTGTTATGGAACTCCAGCAGCTGTCAGATACCCGATGGGCTTGCAGGGAGAAAGCACTGAAGGCCCCTCAGAGAAATCTGAAGGCTATTTTGAAGCTCCTTGAAGACATCAGTGACAGCGACCCACCTAACCTGGCCCGGGGTGATGCTCAGATGTACAGAAATGCCATCAACTTCATGTTTATTCTCTGCCTGGAAATTGCCACCCCAGTGATCGAAGTCACTGCTGTGGCAACAGATTCCCTGCAGGAAGAACGCTTGGACCACTCCACTGCCTACAAGGTAATTGATGGTGTGCTTCACACATTGCAAACCATGAGGTCTGAGGAGAAGTTTGGGGAAATATTTGGATATGCATCAGAGAAGGCAGTGAGTCTCGACATTCAAGTACCTACTGTAGTGCCTGGTCAGGAGAGGAAACGGAAAGTGCCAGTGCGTTTCCAACACAGCCCAACAGTGTCTCAAGTAGGTGCTCAGTTTGAGTCTGTGGCGGCATACTTCAGGAGTAGTGTGTATTTCACCTTTCTGGATACTATGACTGAGGAGCTAAACAGGAGATTCAAGGGGGACAACACTGGAAGTCCCACTGCCAGAATCATTCAGTCCTTCCACTCCTTAACTGTACATGCCAACTGGGTAAGCATGCCAAACGCAGAAGCCAAGGAAGCTGTCCACATTCGCTGTGATTTCTATGGAGAAGACG